>NW_009606460.1:138832-143630 GCF_000690535.1 Cariama cristata | reverse complement strand
TTAGTTTTGTGCAGGATCTGTTATTATATAGCTACAGTAAGACTGTGAAGTATGGTACAACGTGGCAAGCTGTTTGTGATCCGTGTTGGTTTTATTACAAATGGTGCAGCATCAAGTTTTCAAGTAAGTCTATGTTTGTTTTTTTAAAACGATGCACAATTGTCCAGTTTTTCTTTTAATTGAATCCATACAAAATACAAATGCCCATGTTAATGTAGCTACTTTCAGACAATACATTCAAAAACACTGAAAAACAAAGCCTCTCCAGTTACAAACATGAACAAACGATGTTATGGAGCCCTGACTTCTATCGTTAATCCATCCCTTTCCCTAGCATACCCCAGCCGGGCACCGTGGGCGGCTCAGCTGTCTACATTGTGCAAGATTTATCGGGCTGGACCCTGGGAAGGAGGGGAAGGCCCTATGCTAGGATTTGTTTTTGGAAGAACAATAGGTTTTGGCCTAAGAGCAGGAGGTTTCAGCTGCACTCCCATTCTAGGGGCCACCATGGGCTTGAAAGTACTCATGGTGTCACTGGAAGAACTAGTGCTACGGCGGATCTGAGGCTCGGAGCTCCTTAAAACGACACTGTGGAGAGGGCTGAGCGACTCCGTGGAGGTGGCAGGGGTGGGGGTGTTTTTCATTTGTTCCAAGGTGTCCAACACGACATCGGGAGCGTGCTTCGCCGAGCTCTGCCGCTCCAGCTCACGGAGCTCGTTCAGCGCCGTGTTCATCGTCTCCTCGATGTCCTGGGTCAGAGCACAGAGAGAGCGGCACGTCATTTGAATGCAAAGCACCGAAGGAGCAAGGGGAGGGGGCAGAAAATGCATGAATTAATTTGCCAGCCATCCTCTCTTTAATGAGTATTATAGTGCTAAAACCAATTTCCACCAGATTTATTTGAAAGACACTACGATTGACAAGATGGCAGCTTTGGCTGGACATTACAAATATTTAACCTGTTTACACGAGAGAATCAAAAAATAAATTAAACCAAAACCTGCAAGCCATTTTAATTAAGTGACTGTCAGGACAATGGATATTTGCTTAGCCGTGTTTTTAACCGTGAAGATTTCTGTCATCTCTTGGGTACTGACAGCTTGAAAGATTTTAGTCCATTTGCTGACTCTTGGCTAACTGCTCCCCTCACCTAGTGCCTCAGGTGTTCAGGATCTGTATTGCCTCACACGGATTATAAAACCTGCTTTTCGAAGGAAATAAAACTTGTGCATGTCTATTAATCAGCTCTTCTCTCCTCTTGTTTCTTTGAGTTAAGTCTTAAGCAGAAAAAAATGCAAGATACTGTTCAGTGAGCTTACCAAAGAAATTATTTTTTTCATCAGGATTTCTGGCACAAATGCTAAAAGAACGCACCAAGACACTAGTTTACTACATTTCAGTGGTACTGAGATACAACTAAGGTTAAAATATCTGGTGTTCCCTGCTGTCTTACAGTGACTTTCACGGAGTTTAATCAAAGTTTGGGTTTTCTCACTGCTGAATCACTAGTCTAGGCATAAAAAAGAAGCATAGCTTAAGCCAAACAGCCCTGTATGTAGTTCCAGGAAAGTAAATAAATAACTTAGTAAAATAAAACAGTAACAATGTTTACATTTTCTCACTCTAATACATGGTTCAGCTTTCTGACCCAAGCATGACCGTCCCTTCTATCCCTCTTTGGGAGCAGAGTTTGAAAGCAAGCATTACCAGTACATTAAATTTTAAAACATGAGTGCCAGCGTTATTGTAAAATACTTTTGCAATCATATTGTACCCTCAGGGTGCCCCTAGTAATCATGTTATCCTTCCTAGACAAAATGGGAGTTCTGAAGACAGCAGTAGTTATTTGCTCAAGAGCTGTTACCAGCTCCGTACAACAGCCCAATTTGATGATCGGGGTTGCTCCCTATTCCATCCTTCTCACCTCTTCACTGCCAGGAATGAGGCTGGTGAGTGTTCACACAGGGATAAGATGGCCCACAATTTATGCAGGTGGAACATCTCGCACATTATGTTCTTAGGCACAACTACAAGCATCAAATCAACATACGGTATGAACTATATATGAACTATATGAAAACTACATAAAATCCACAAGACCCTGGAATGTAAATCTGTGCTTTGAATGGCACTGGTCGCTACTAGCCAGAGCACTTCTCTGCATATCATAATACTAAGAACTAATTGAACACTAATTACGTGCAAGTTAGAACAGGCCAGCCTTCATCAGAGCACAGTGATGTACGTAGCTGCTGTAATCATATACTATCCCAGTGTTCCATGTGGCAGAGGCAATTTCGTTACAGTATAACGGGAAATAATTTCTTTTTATTGCTTCTGCAATGCCTGTTCCCCTTTGTGCTGCTTCTATCCAGGATCCCTTAATGCATCTTCTTCCACGCACACTGTTTAGAAAGCTAAGTAGGATATTCTCCTGCACACCCCCCCACCAGTGTACGTGCTCTGGGCTATGCTGTTCACTGAGACTTGCGCCTCAGAAAATCAGAGTGTGACATAAAATAAAAAAGACACAAACCTGAGCTATTGACTCCGGGTCCAGTGGTTTATGGTCATTGAAACCTGTGTACTGACCAGATGATGTAGATCTTCTAATTGGAGGGCTATCAATCTTCTTTAGAGAATCGTGCCTACTGATGTTAGTGAGACTGCCATGTCCAGGTCTACGCCGCCTTTCAGGGCTGTCGGCATTGAGGTTGCGATTTTGAAGGAGGGCTCTGGGACTGCAGTGAGTTGCCAGGTTGGGGGAACCTAGGTCCACGGACGAGTTGGAGAGAGGGTGAGGTGGGTGTACTGGGCAGTGACCGTCACTGCTCCTGCCGGGGCGTCTTAGAGGAGGTGGAGGTTCTGATCTCTTTCTCTGCCTGCACCAAGGAAGGAGTGGTTACAGGACAAGTTGTAGTGGCCCACCAAAAGCACGTGGAGGAGTAATTGCTGCGGTACCTGAGCTGTGAGCAGTACTACTGAAAACACGTTGTGCTCGAGCTTACCTTCCTAAATACACGTCAGAGTGACGGTCAGTGGGAGAGTTCATGTCCTTTGATGATGACTTGTCCTCAGTTATGGGTCCGCTGCTGGCCTCACTGTCTGCTTTTTGGCTCAGTGTATCTGAGAAAGTATCATCCCTGAACAGAACACACATGGTGAGATGAGAGGTCAGAGAGTTAAGTGTGACAGAGAGCACCTTGGCACTCCCAGATTTTAATCCCCTTAAGAAAAGCAGGCACGTTATAATGCACTGCAGCCCCTCCATGTCTCCAAAAATTGCTTAGAATCCTTCTGTTTCCTGAGCTCTTTACATTTCAAGGGTAACCTTCCTGTAAAGAACAACTTTGTCATCTTTGGCAAAGCACATGCTTGATACCGTAAAACAAGAGTTCAGGGCTGCATTTCTCCAGCCCTTGCTAATCTGAAGTTAAATGTCAGCAATCGCTACAAAGAGATAGTCAAATTAAAACAGGGGCAGCAGCATCTGTCTCTTAATGTACTGGGACCACAGCCATAAACCAAGTAGCTTAGCCTAGTAGTAGCTTTTGATTAAGAGCTGTCCATTCAGGGCAATAAAGACAGAAGCATCCTGCATAGAAGGCAAATGTTTAATCTATCTGGGCCTTCAAACCACTGTCCCCTTTGGAAATCAAATAGTCAATTGCTTCAGTATGTTTTTACACCCCACCAAGAACCTAGTCACACCAGACACTGCTTACATATCCTGCACCACTATGTACTGGTGAGGGACAAGGCCATCGATTCCGTTGTGCCTTCCTTCCCACCAGTCTTCAGATGCGCGGTGATAGAGCAGAAGGGAAGCTCCTTTCTTGAAAGAGAGCTCTCGTGCAGATCTTCCAACGTAGTCAAACTTGGCTATAGCTTCTATGGGCTCGCACTCTGGGTGGGGAGGGAAGAAGAACAGATATCAGATTCCACACTGGCTCACTTTTTATTTATTCACATTTATTGCGTTTTCTCAGTGCTCATTCTTACTGAGCGGAGCTGACAGAACTCAGCTGAGCAAAGGCAGACTTAGGCAGTAGTTACAATACATCCCTTACAAAGAAACACAATCAATTTGTGCTCCAAGTGCGAAACATCTGGGCTGCTTCGCAAGCCGCAGAAAACATATCAGCATACTCCAACATTACGATAGCTGCTGCTGGGAGAGAGGCCTCTGCCTCCTGCTGCAAGGGCTCCTTCGTGGCTGGGGAGTGGGATGGAGGCCAGGCCAAGGAAGACCTCCGAAAAGAAGATGAACAAACTCAGATGAATAATCAGAGGCCCGAGGAACCAGTGTGATAAAAGAAAAGTAAACAGGAGTGCCTTTAACATCTGCAGTGGCAAAGGAAGGAAGCCAGGATTTCCCTGTGCATGAGGAGGGATGCTCTGCCTAACCGGGCTACAAGATTTCCGTCTTTTATGTGATGGGCGTGCAGACCTCGTGAAAACCTAGTGTTTTACACAAGACCGAAGCCTAGTGCTTTCATCTGCTTCCTTAGCACCCTTTTCGAGCGAGGCAGGCGGCTCCAGACCACCCAAGGGCGACCCCTCCGCAGAGGCAGCCCCTGTGCGGGCTGAAGCTGCCCAAGGCAGCTCTGCCTGCTCCAACATCCCGAGCTCCTCGGGTTTCTGCAGGGGAGGCTGGTATTTTCTGGAGTCAAACGTTGGTTCCAGCAGTCCTGGCTAATCCTCTGTCAGTATGCTGGTAAATTCAGCCTTGCACCGGTAAGGGACTCCATCCTCTAACCTACGCTTGGGTCAGCAACCTGCTGCTGTCAGTGAAGGG
>NW_009606460.1:136589-138801 GCF_000690535.1 Cariama cristata | reverse complement strand
TGAACGTCTGTCTGCAGGGAGCTTCAGAGCTGTGCCTGGACATCAGTGGGACAGCTGTGATTTTAACAGCCTCTAGTTTCTTCTGCACAAAACCAAAGGCACCTGAGCTCAAAGAGATTAAAAACTCGTCATCACAGTCTCAAAGCATAAAGAAAAACCTGTAAAATACAGGTTTAAAAATCACACACTTTGTTGATTCCAGTAACTCAAGAGTCCCCGAAATGACAAATTTCTTTACATAATCAGAGCAATATTTAGATGGAAATTAACATCTGGGCTAATGACTAGCAGAGCAACTTTCTGTCTGGTGCAAATTAAAATTGTTGAGGTTGTAATTCCCCAAAGAACCGAGCTGGTAATGAAAGCCACTGTCCCTTTATGACAGCATTTTGCACAGGAATGTCTTTTTAAATTTAACTTCAGCCTGCAGCATGAAAATGTAATACTAGCGCCTTTATCGAGGTTATAGCTTGCAGTTCGTTTTTTTTAATAAGTTGCCCAGCCTGCAGAAGGCTGTCTTGTGGTTTGGTGCTTCTGCAGTCACACTAAGAGCTCATCAGTGACAAACTGCAGGGTGTTTAGGAGTTATAAACTCCGAAACTTTCCAGAGATGGCATACAGTGGTATGGGGAATTCACCGTTACAAATGCAAAAGTAATGTATGCTGAGAGAAATGACTTTGATTATAAAAATGCAAAGCAGAATCTAGCAATAAGAGTATTAATTCCTGAAAATGCATCCCTGCTGGCTGGCTCACTGGCAGGCATTCCCTGGTGGGTGGGTGCGGGGTGACAGGTTTCTCAGTTTTATGTTTTTAAGCAAAGAAAACGTAAAGATGATATAGAAAGAAACATCCTGGAAAACAGACCTTTAATGCTGGTGTGTATATTCTAATATACAATCTTGTTTTCATTTCTAGATAGGCTGTCTACAGTTTATCTCTAACAGAAAGTACAGATGTGCCAAGCAACTGTAGGCACGGATGGAAAGACACTACTGCCAAATGAAAAGAAATAAAACTAAACATGCCTGTTTATCCTGCCTCATGCTCAAGCGGGCAACATTAAATTGAACGGCAGTAACGTAACACTGACAAAAGAACGCTGTTTTTACACCTATCATGCACCTTGCTTGTGGAATTCATTAAAAGGTGGTATTACTGGGATCAGGTAGGATCGAAAAGGAGCAGATGTTTGCATGAGCACACTGGTCTCAGACTGCCGGTAAGTTAGGGGTTATGGAAGAGTGGGTCAAGAATTCAGAAGCAAAAGCTCCCGGGTTTCAGAGAGCCAGGCACTCACTAAGGGGTAATACTTTAAAACGCAAAAAACCCCAACCAAGCAAAAAAACTTCACAGCAAGTAAGAAAATCCCAAATTTCCTGTACATATTTTCCTTTGACATTCTCTGAAGTCAACTGATAATGGTCACGGGTACTGGGTTGATTTATAAACCCCTACACTGATTAGCTATGGGATTTCCCGTTTGTCATTTCAACAGACCATATAGTATCCCACCATTCAGCGTACAGGTCTTCTTATTTACAAACTGACGGACTAAACTAGAAACAGTTCTCTCTCCCTCAGAGGAACGACACTGATCTAAGTGTGGTACACGACGGCAATCAGGTTTTTGTCTCCTTCTGTCGCCCACAAGACCCACCGACTTTCTCAGAGCTCTGAGGGAAGCAGCCCCCCCGGCAGCAGCTGCACGAATCGGTAATGTACCCGTAAAGTTTGTTAGATTGCCTGGGTGACAGATCCCACCTCCTCGGGGGGGTGGTGATGGTGGTGTGCCCAGTATATCTCACACAGTTTTCTTAACAAAACCAAAAATAAGTTCAGACAGGTTTTACTATTTTGAAAGGGGCATTTTCTTTGCTTGAATGTTGCTTTTACATGGAGAGACCTTTCCTATAGGAAACAGTACCACGACTGTACTTAAACAGTAATTCACCTTGTTACAAGTCAAGCCTTAATAGTTAAACCCAAAGTACCATGACAGTTACTCCCAGAAATAAATGCATTTTGAAAAGTTAAGCCATTTAATATCAAGGTTACTGAATGACAGAAAAACATTTCCAAAAAAACCCCCAAAGGTGATGAAAGGTACATTTGGGATCTGTAACTCAAATTCCGTGTGGTACCGAATGTCTGACAGTCAAATTGACAGCTCGGAGGGAAATGTAATTGCACTGCTCTGTCCATACCCGC
>NW_009606460.1:43358-136572 GCF_000690535.1 Cariama cristata | reverse complement strand
TGACATATAGGATCTCACCGGCTACCACCTCTAGCGACTCAGGCAATGCTACGGAAGGGAAAAACTAGGGCAAACTGGAGAACTGTGCAAAAAGCTTCCACTGCTTGCAAGAGCAGAAAGGGCAGAAGAAACATAAGCGCTAATCTGAATTTGGGGGTTGGAGTGCCCGATGGAGGGAGGGCACCGAAGTGACCCTGCGCTGCCCTCGACGTCTCAGGGCACGAGGAGCTGAGGACAAGAGGGGCTGAGGACACAACGGTAACTTACAGTCTTATGTGTCCCTGTAATTTTTGTTCCCAGCAGAACTACCATCTCAATTTTTACCCTATGTTTATGAGACATCTACGAACAGTACGATATTAATTGTATGTATGTTTTCCCAGGAGAAACCCATCTGTTTAACTTCCTCAGGAAATTCTCTCTTACTTCCTTTGAAAACAAACCCAGTCACCCTTTTCCATATGCCTCCAACAAGAATAAAAAAAACCTCCAGCCAATTGAAGGTAAAGGAAATATGCTAAAAACTGCTTCAGCAAAACATGAATAATATCCTTTGAACCTTTACTGCAGAGGCACTTTCAGGTAAAGGTTCTTCTGCAGCAAAATTACAGATAGATTTTTTTTTTTGTGCCTTGGCGTGAGCACAAATGTTCTGAATTTCACAAATTAAATTTCATTTCCAGATTTAGGAGAAAGAGGAGACTTTTGGTTTTTCCTTAATAGGGGTACTTTCTGCACATTTAAAAAAGACTGAAAACACTACAGTAAAATGCATCTCCTTCTCCTTCCCTGTTCCCTTTCCAGTGATCAACAGAAATATATGAACACCAGTAACCTTAGGAAAAAAAGGCAATTTATATGCTTAAAATTAAGCAGTTATGAAGTATTTATATGCTGAATTACAATTTTCAGCCTTCTTTTCCCCAAGTTACCACATTCTACTGCTGCAGACATAATTTAATTTTTAAAATCTTGTTGTTTTCTAAATTGTAATTAAACATTCCTAGTGCTACTGAGCCAGCCCCTACAGATGGGTTTATTCCAGTAGGCACTGAGAGAGTCCCTTGTAGTTTAACTTTATACAGCAAGTAATTCTTAGAAGAACAATAACTAAAGTAGAAATACAAATCCTTTTGCTTTTGATCATAGCCTCTGGATTATGTTTCAATAACCCTGTAATTCCTAAGGAGTTAGCCACTTGGTCTTGCATATGTATACAATGTTTTAGCATAAAACTAACCAGATTTTCAACATACTCCCCCCCCCCTCCATTTACAGAATCTGCTTCTTCCACCTCCTAACAGAGGGAAATATGTAAGAACCACGTGTCTGATCAATACAGCAGCAATGCTGCACCTCCCTGTCTCTCTCTCCACCTACAGCTGGCAGTGATGCATTCAGCTTATAACCAATGAATCAGCCACTTTAAACCCCCAAAATACTCCAGACCCCTTAGTATAAGCTTTTTTTTTTTTGTCCACCACAAGTCAATCAGTGACTCTCATGAAGTTCAATATGCAAACTGAAAAATTCTCATCTATTCTCATATCTAGTGTCAAGAACATTTTTTAAAAGGAATTGTCCAAAGGACAAACACATGAATGTACACGCAGAGAGATGGTGAATGCATTTCAGTTAAAGCCTGTAACGTACATCAGAAAAAATGTGCTATTATAACGGAAAGCCGTAGCTATGGAAAAAAATGGGTTAGAGTTTGCAGGCTAGGAACTGAAGACCAACACTGTTTTGTGTTCTAGGGAAATACTGCTACAAAGATAAAGATTAGCAAGCTCTGCTGATAGACTCTGCCCGCCCCTCCTCACCGCGGCGCAGGGGAAGGGACAGGCAATCTGTCCCTGACAGCTCCTCTACGTGACAGACGGGTACAGCTAGACTGGAACTATTGTTTACATTGTTCTGTGTGCAACGGGACCAGTGTAGCCAGGTTTCCTATAGATACATCTTCCTGTTCCCCTTCCCTATGGCAATTGTCCCAGCTCCTAACCTGTATCCCTTATGACATCCTTCTAAAAAAAAAAATATCCTTCTCTGCTGTAGCTCTTTTCCTCCCCTTTCCTTCTCTCTGTCTCTTCCTCTTCCTCCTTCCACACATCCTCTGAGATGGACAAGAGTCAGCTTTTGTTTCTGCTGCTGCTAAGTGCACGTGTGCTGGTTGCTCTGTCTGGGTTGCCAGCTGGCCAGATACACAGTGAGCTCACACCGCAGCTCTTCTTTACAGGGAGCGTTATTCTGAATCCTTCGCCTCTAACTGGCTTCTAATTGTCAGGAAAATGGTAGTTATTTAACAATTTTGACACCTCTTTCCATCTGTTACGTTTGCTTGAAACTAGGCAGAAGTTACTGGGAGAGATATCTGAAGGATGGTCCAACTGAAATATGTCACAGTCAAATACACCTTTAGGAAACCTGGCTAAAAAAATTGATACAATAAAGATGCATCAAATTTTTCATAGGTGTCTATCGTACCCAGAACAGTCAGAGTATATGTGATTAATATTTATAGCAAGTGACTATTGTTCAGAAGTTCCACTGTGGGGGATACACACATGTTTTTCAAGTAGTTATAAATCCTTTAGATGGAACAGCTTTTAAATTCATATCAGAATAGAGCCCACCGGATGGCAAATATCCCTCAGTTGAAATATTTAAAGACATACTTTTGATAAGTTTAGTTTTTGCAGACAAAAGATAAAGAATCACTAAAAATGTAACATTATATTAGAAAATAATATGTGCTGACTGAAATAGTTTCTCTCTTGCCCTTCCTGTGACTGGGCAAATGAGGAGGGAACAAGGAAACAGCTGGTCAAACACAGATGAATCAGAGTGAAAGAGCACACAAACAGAGATTAAAGGTGCTGGATTTGCTACAGAACACCAGGACTGAAATCTCCTTCTTTTAAATAAGACACAATTAGGAAAGGAAGAAGGTCTCCTGCATGAAACACCTGTAAATCTTGGTCCCTTCCAAGGCACAGTAACGTAACAGACATACCGTCTTCACTGGTATGGGGCTCTGTACTAGCATCCTGGTCCACCTCCTCTAATGTACCGTGTTCGCTGTATGGGCTGTCACTGAAGGGAAACAAAAGGTTGAGCAGAGAGAGAAACCACACACATCAAACATATGCCACCCCCATAAGATTATTTAAAATTATAATGTTATAAAGTTATGAGCAACATCATTCTCATGGTGTGCTATGAACACAATTAAAGAAGAAGCCTACACACCTCTCCTTCAAACAACATCTTTAGCTATTAAGAAGTTGCCAGAACCTTTGAATCCTTTAATTTATAAGAAGTGTGTATGTGTTATTAAGACAGTTCAGGAGCATGGGGAAGGCATCATAAGCTGAAATTTGTTAAGGTGGTTCACAGCCAGAGAGCCAGTTTCCCTACCTGGCTGTGTGCTCTGCACAGTACACCTGGAATTCCAGATGCGTCTGGCTGGACACAAGGGTAGCTTCCTCCACAAAATGCTGCAGGAAATCTCATTATAATTGCCTTTGCTCCATGATTTTTTATAGCTAACGCTTTACTACATGAACCTAAATGCTCTTCCTATTTATCTTCATACTTTTGTTGTGCGCAAAAGCAATTCTGTATCACAGGAGTTATCCAGACAACCAGCCTAACGATTTTGTTAAGGAGATAGAACGGTAATATTCTGACTTACCAGTAGTCATCTCCCGCCATGCATTTTTCATACACTGGGCCATCAAGCTCTTTAGCGTCTGGGAAAATAGCCTCATGATGGATGATGATAGTTTTGATTATCTCATTCACGTGTGCCTGACAAGACACCTGGTCTTGTATGTCTGGAACAGGCATCAGGGTTGGCCCAAAACAAATGGCCAGGTTGTACGGATCCATCATGTTTTCATCACTGTACTGCGAAAGGCTGTTATAACAGAAAAATCAAGAAAAATTGACTTTTCCACTGTGAGTAACCTCATTCTGAAAACTGGAAAAACTTCATTTTCCATCACAACTTAGAGATTTCCTGTCCTCCTCGACAATTAATCCCACATAAAGTAACAAAACAAAAAAGGGGATTTCTTCAACAGGCTATATACATTATAAAGTGAGTTTATAGCACATGTATGTATGTATATGTATGTGTTCCCACACTATTGTGTTTAGTGTACGCTGACCTAATGGCCTAATGTAAAATGCATCAACTGCTGCTGCTTCCATCTCATCAGTGCTTATCCTTGGAGGCCCCAGTGGACTGGATCCAAAGTGGGTATACATGCCTGTCTTTTCTCATCAGACCTCGATGCATCTCTCCCATCACCTGGCTCTATATCTTAGGCAGACTGAATTGTCTTCTAGAGGCAACTAAGTTCCTAGATCTGGCAAAAGCTCTTGTGACTTCTGGTTTCTGTTTTTACCATACAACCTAAACTCCCTGAGCACCTGGCCTTCTGCCCACAAACTCCCACAAGAGTTTAATTTTGGAAGCGTCCAAACAAAAAGCTTTGATTGTTCTTATTAATCAACTTTTGCAAGCTCTCCTTTCTTCCAGAAAATGCAATATTGTTAGTTTTCAATTTTGATTTTGAATGAAGAGTTGCTATTTATCCCGTTGTTTAAAAGCGTTGACATTACTAGTGGAAATGCTGTCTTTTGAGTGGTTCTGTGTAGGGCCAGTCAAACAGAACCTGAAGCGCTGGGATGCCCTTTACCTCCCTGTTATTCTGCACTCTGAAGCAGCAAATGAATTATTACGTCTGGTTGTGTTTAAATACAGCATCATATTCTCTTTAGAAAGGGAACTTTCTAGAGAGTTTTTCGTGTACAAACAGTACAAAACTGAAGAGGCAAACCTCAATGACTCCCCTCATAACTAACTTGTAAAATTAATCATGCTCTCCTCTTTCTTATGCCATGATTTATTATCATGTCCTGTGTGTTAATTGGAGACATCTTGTTCTATTGATTTATAAAGTTGTTCAGCCTCTGTATGTGTGCAAGAATGTGTAAAAAAAAGACTCTAACTATCATCGTGAAACGTGAAGTTCTGCTGGCGGCTGGCAACACGCAGTGCTCCTCAGGGCTCAATAGTGGGGCTGGTACTGTTCAACATCTTCATGAATGGCCTGGACAACGGGATGGAGCGCACACTCAGCCAACTTACAGATGATGCCACGCTGTGGGGGGACAGTAGGTATGCTAAAGGTCAGGGTTACTATTTAGAAGGACCTTGACAAGACACTGAAATGGATGAGCAGGAATTTCATCAAGTTCAACAAGGATGAACGCACTGGGAAAAGCACTTCTTGGACAAGTAGTTGGATGTGATTCGGCAATGCGTCCTCCTGCAAAGAAGGCTAGTTGCATATGTGGCTATATTAGGAAGAGCAAAGCCAGCAGGTCGAGGGAATTGATCATTCCTCTTCCACTTGGTGCTCATGAAGCTGCACATGACGTACTGTGTCTAGTTTTGAGAGACTGACAAACTGGTGCAAGTCCAGAAAAGTACTTACTGAGATGGCTGGGGAACTGGAGCACACGGGTTATAAAGTGAAGGGGAGAGAACTGGGTTTGTTCAGCCTTAAGAAGAGAAGGCTACTGGAGAATCTAGCTGCAATCTTCTACTATCAAAATTATAAACAAAAGAGTCAGATACAGGTGGATAGCAAAGGGATGAGAGGCAACAGACACAACTCACAGCAAGGGGTATTCCAACTGGAAGCAGGGAGAAAATTCTTCACCATAAGGGTGACCAAACACGGGGACTGACTGCCCAAGAGGCTGTGGGTTCTCTGCCCTTTGAGGTTCTTGACTGGACAAAGCTTTGAGCAACTTGATCTAACTTTAGAAGCTTTGAGCAGGAGGCTAGACCAGACAACGTCTGCCATGAGGTCTGATTACTTCATGTGGCCAAGCAGGCATAATTGCATATGCAAAAAGCAGAATTGGATTTGCAGAAAGTCAAACTATGGGGATGTTTTTCCTGTGGATGCACTACGAGCAATTTGGAGGCTGTAAGGGACTTAGCCTGCTTTCTGAATTGCATTCCTGTGGAGAGCACAGATGTAGCTAACATGGCCATGTAACAAGTACAACCTCATATAGCTCTGGTCAATCTGTATGTCGTAAGTAGAGGAGAAGCTGTGATATAAGGCTTTGAGACATTTACACAGTGTCAATTTTGGGGGATAAATTCATATTGGAAATTAATAGTTATTTTTATAAAACTTTAGGTCTCTGCCCCCTTTGAAATATTGCTTGAAAGTGGTTCAGAAATTACTAGAAGAAAGGAAATGGGAACAGCTGTGAATACAGGCATGCATGCATAACCTGGCTGCAAAGACCCTGTTTCTATAGGAACAGACAGGATGGGTGAAATGGGGAAGGTCACAAAGACAGAATGAATCAGCAGAGGGCAAATTTAGGAAAAAAAGAGGAAAAAGGCAATATGAAAACAGATATAACAGGAAACGGACAACAGGGCAGCAGAAAGAGAAAAGCTAGAATCAGGGCAAAGTGCACAAGAAGCAAAATTTTCAGCGAAAATCCTGGGGTCAGCAAAACCAGAGAGGGCTGTGAAGGATCAGAGGGAGAAACACAATGCCATTGCCCAATCTGTCTTTTATTTTCTCTTTGAGAATGAAGAAGATTTTCTGGGATGATGAAGACACGAACACCACTTTCCCTTTCTCAGACAACCCTCCTTCCAGCAGCTGCCTGTGTTTTGCAATGTGAGAATCAAGCTACTTTATATCAAAGCATACACAGGGGATATATGTTTTCTATACTGGTAGCCCTATTACCACAAAATAGAAGCAGCAACACGAAGTCTCACCCTGGCAGTGCCTAGCATGAAATAGGTAGCTTGTAGTGCCTGTGCTATTTGAATATACTGTTTATTTTTCCCATCAGGGGATTAAAATCATCTTGAGATAAGGAAAAAAAATTCTACTTTTAAATTACATAAACTATTTTTAATGTAGTTACAGTTTGTATTTGTTATTTTTCTTATCAGCTTATTTTGTTATCAGCTTTAATGCTGTAGCCTGCACTCCCCATTTCAGACAACACTTTAATCTGTCTTGTTACAAACTTGCTCAGTTTTGGACAAATAGAATTTTAATTTGAATGAAAATTGGTGTTTTCCTTCTATTTTCATTGCCAATTAGAAGACCATCTTTTGTGTTAAATGGAGCTTAAATGAAAATTCTACATAGAGTATGAGTAAACCCAAAGCAGCTCAATACCATCAGAGGAAGGCAGATGAAGATTCAGTACCTCGGGGAATCAGAAAGCACTTACTGGTTGAGGAAGGCGAAGAGGTATCTCATCACTATAAGGACCGACCTGGGCAAAGTAAGGAGGAGTTTGCGGATGTGAAGAGCCCTCTCATAGAGATTGTCTATTCCTGCAAACAGAAGAAAGTATTTTAAGTTCCCTTTCATGTGATGCTCTAAAATAGCATTCAGTCAGTTTACTCAATTTACTTTGACTCTTTACCATCACACGTCCCTAGCCAATACCTTCTCATTTTGGCCTATTAGAAAAAATAAGATCTAAAAGTCCTTCGCCCTCTCATTAAAACCACGCAATTAAAAAAGTTAACATCTTTAAATATAAGAAGTCACAAATCTGCCTAAGTCAAACCCTGGCCACTTTCTAAGACAGACAGCTCACAAAACCACAATATCAGTACATAAATAACCTGAGGGAATCAAGGAGAGGTGTTTGCCACCAGTTTCAAATACAGATTAATTCTCTTTAATTGAATGTTCATATCAGATATAATATTCCAATCATTGAGCTTCTCTAATGAGTTTTCTCAATCAAATGTCCAGTTATAACTCTCTTAATGGCAAAGTAGGTCTTATGTTTTATGGTGTGTAAGCAACAAACACAAAGATCACATGTATTTTCCCAAATGATTTTATACCAGTCAGCCAAAATTCTTCTGAAGTAGGCAAAACAAGGTCAGCTTAATAAAAGCATCAGTACCTAATGTCTTATAACAAGGATGCATTATCTCCTATGTTGGTCAGAAAGATTACGTGGCTACAAGTCGGGTAGTGATGGGATAAAAGCATAAATTGTTTTTCAAAACAAGTTATATCTCAAGTTTTTACTGAATGTGTTTTCTGTGTAAATGACACTGTTAGAAACAACCTAAAATTTCAGTAATGCTTTTTATGTCAGCCAAGAAAGAATGCTGCAGTTAACAACATCTAGGGGAAACCTTAGCAGACTACATGAGAAATACTGTCTAGTGGCACTGAAATGGATATTCAAAAATTTGGAAATGAATAACAGGAGCTGATTCCAATAGCTGAAAAGCCATTTGTACCACAAAACATGATATTTAAGAGTACACATTCAAAATAATTACTTACATAAAACCATGCTAACTGTAAATAGAGTTTCTGTTGTTTATTTGTGCTCTTTGGTATGGCTATTTCTATCCATTGGGATTTATTTGTAGATGCAGAATGTGTGTTGACTTACGTTTCTTAGAAGAACAACTACTGCCTAGTAACTAGTATTTCGGTACCACAAACTAAGCATAAGCAGAGCACGTCGGCAGCGAGACTTCTGTTTACCATGCAGAAGTGCTATAGTTCATTAGGAAATGCCAGTGTAGCAAACTGGAAGGGGAAAACCTGTTCCCACATCTGCATTTACAGGAGATTCCACTGGCTCAGCCCCACGAGTGTGCTGGGGAACAGAAGATTCTGGGATGGGGTGAAACTCAGCTCCTTGAGAGCTTCTGCAGAAGGAGAACAGCCCACCACCGCTTGCATGAAGGAAGTCCATTTGGATTGTGGTACCTTACTGTGGGAGCAGCAAAGCGAAATTCCTGCAGGAGGTGAAAACCTATTCCCCAGCAGAGTGGCTGAAGGCTGGAACAGTGTCCCCAGTCAGCTGCCAGAGCTGGCAGGGAAAAGGGCTGCTGACAAGTTGTATAATTTATAACCTAATGAGTCACACTGAACCCAAACTCTAGCTGAAAATCAGCTCACGCCATTACACTTTCTCAAGCGGAGTATGGGACTTGAAATTTAAGTTTCTGTTAAACGTGGACTGCACGAATCAAGAAGTAGTATTTCTGGTTACGGGTTAAGAACCAGAGTCCGTGGCAGGGATGCGCTAAGCCCGGGAGCTTCTTGCACAGTGAGGATCTGCAGAGCAACCACAGCTCTCCTTTCCTTTTCCAGCACAAACCACATCTTGGAGCTGCCAGCGCTCCGTACCCTCACTTCTGCACCGCAGTGCCACACTACTGCTCTGCACAGCCCACAGACACCAGCTTTAGTGCAAGGCCTTTCTCCACCTGCCTAAACTAAGCCTGCCCGTATTTTCAGTTCCCGTTTTTCCAACAAAAGCAGCGGCTGTTACAGGTAGGTCACCCTGTGAGTCTCCAGCTCGGTCAACCTTCCCCCCCGACAAGCCCACCTGTGAGCCTCTGTACACGGAGTTGCAGGTCTAGGTGGTTTGAGTGTGTGGATGAACAGGTGGATTTTCTATGGAGTGGGGCTGAGGGAGGAAGGTCCAAAGGTGCGGGAGGAAGGTCCAAAGGTGCTTTGCTTACCTCTTTCAACACTCCCGCCTCAGCAGCACGGCTGTGCGGTGCTGTGGTACAGCTCCTCTCCAGCCTTCCCACCCTGTGTGCTGGATGCGGGATGCTGGAGAGCAGTTGTGACACAGCACCAGGACCTGACTTCGGCATTACGGCCTTTCCTGGCTAACGCCCTGTGCTGCAGACCTGCCTCTTCCTGCCAGTTCTGGAGACCGGCCCTGGACCACGTTCAGTCACGGCTGAACTCAAATCAGACCTGAGAAACGCAATGGCCGGGCTCCCAGGTGGGTCCGACAGCTCCTTCTACCAGTGTGCTGCCTATCCCGCTGCAATAGCTCTGTCTAAACCAGTGAGCTAAACCAGGATGGGGCAGAGTCTTGAACAGCGGCAGGCAGCTACCACACAGTAGTTATCACACTCTCCTATGTGGTCTGTGCCGCCTGCAACTCTTCCAAGCAGTTCCTAGACATGGTTCACAGGATGCATCAGCCAGGAACTGGTCCCAGCAGGCAGCACGGACACGGCAGAGTAGGTACAGAGAGTGTGGCTGTATGGCCACGTGTTGAGCTATCCCAGCCGCCCTGCTAGGCGCACGCTCAGTACTAAGTACTAGCAGGTCACCTCCGTACTGAAGCAGTGACAAGCTACACATGCTGGAATGAGGTGTGCCTATTTCCAGTACCTTCCTGGTAACCCAGCCCCAGTTTCCATGAAAGCCCCTTTATTGAAAATCTGAACTACTGCCAAGTGGTAAATTCGTGTGCTTTCCACATTATTTCAAAAGGCTTGTTTTTCTTTCTCAGCATTGATTTGGTTTAAAGGAGATCGGTAATAATGTTCTGTATTTGCGTGCTGCTTTTAAATGAGGAGCCAAATTTCCTAGCTGCTTGCACATATGCAGTGCATGAGTGTTCAGGTACGTAGGAATAAAGGAATGAAGACAGAGCGATCTTTCTGCATCCAGGCAGAAAGAATTTGCAGCTCTGCTGCTTCCCATGCAGAGGGAAGAGAAAGCATCGCTTTGCCTCCACCGGCTTTGCTGAAGAGAAGCCTCGGGCAGAACGGCCATCCAAGCTACAAGGTGGTTGCTGGGAGGAATCATTGGCAATCCCAACACTGCAGAAAGCTGGCTGTGTCTCCCCTTTCACAGCACTTCTGTTGGAGGCCCTCTTTGCATTACTCTCATTTTCAAGACCTGTAATTAGCCCTACCTCAGTGCCCAGTGAGGTACTACCCATTTCTCAGCTAAGAAAACTGAAGTGCTGATATTACATGATTTGTCTTAATACTGCAATTAGCTGCCAAGCAGAAATAGAAATCGGGGGATCTGAAAAGTGGTTCATTACTCTAATGATACCACAAGACTCACATTCCCAAACACAAGCAACAGGACGAGCCTCTGGCAAGGCCAAGCACATTGAGAACTGACACTTTTTTTCCAACTGTGGAGTGAAGGAGGGAAGGGAGATCTGTGTGAAGGACACACGAATATCAACCACAAATCAAGGCTACTGTCAGGTAAATCTCACAAATAGAAATGGTAACTATTTTCTAGTTCCCGGTTCTCACACTAGAGCAAAACTTTTGGAGCTCCGGTCTGACACAACTGCCTTCCAGACCTTGTGGAACAAGCCCACAAGCAGGAAATCTTCCTGCCAGCCAGACCAGAAGGTGTTCGGCGTGGGAACGCTGCGCTCCTCTCAAAGTGGAGCTGCAGTGGTGCACGGGAGACATTTGTGGGGTGAAACAACAGAAGGGGGAGAGGCCAGCTTCTGGGGCTTCATGACTACAGCACACTGGAAGAGCAGGGCACCTGTGCCCAGAACTATTCATGTATTGTTATTAGACAATAACGGAGCAAAGCACCCTAAATAATATAAGGAGCTTTGTATCCATAAAATTATTCAGGCATCTAAGCATCAGAGGTGTTTGGGATCTAAGGAGCTTCCACCGGCTACTACAAAAAATGAAAAATAGAGAGCTCAGAGGATTCTTCAGAGGTCACTTAAGTCTACAATCTCATCCTTTGACTTCACCTTAATCACCTCTGAGACGTCTCTCCAACCTGCTCATAAAATCCTCCAAAGAGGCAGATCGCAACCTCCACAAGAGAATCTGTTGAGGTGCAATCTTGCATTGCTCTTGGAAAAGATTTATTTATTGATCTCCCATGGACTTCCTCTCCAAACACTCCAAGACTAATGTCATTGCATAAACGAAAGAATTACTTATCGGCTAGCTGCCTCTTTGTCAGCCACAGGCTAAGGACCAGTTCTTAAGAGTATGAGATAAGCATAAATCCTAGCTACTCAAGCCTTAAAAGGTGTGATCTTCAGTCTCCAAGAACACCGGAGCCTGTTCTGGAGAGGTGGTGCCACCTTCACCTACTGCAGAGACACACAGAATCAATGAATGTCCACTTTTCTCTTCCATGAGAAATAGCTCCTTTTAACCACCTGGTCACTCATGATGAGGTTTTTGCAAAGGCAGACTCTAAAGTGAAACAGAACAAAAGTGAACTATCTCCCTCAGAAGAGTAAAGGAAACCTCAGAGGGGAGAAAACACAATTACTAACAGCAGCAGCCAAATACAAACAAAACAAAACAAAATTGTAAATGAAGATAGGGATACATTCATCCTAAATAACATTACAAAAATGTAAACTGAAGTTTAATTAAGCAATAATCCTGAAGTAATGGAGCATGTAAAAGACAATACATATTCAAATATATAAATGCAGTGCTTTGGTGATGGGGAACAAAAGACTTTTGCAAGAGAGCAATTGCTGGTTCTGAAGTATTTTGGGCCAAGTGGACAGCTGATAACATGCCTGTATCACCCTGGTTTACTTAAAAATGCTACAAAAGCACTGTGCTTTTCCCGGTCTTGGTTCTACGCACGGCCTCTCCTGCACCAGTGGTGACACATGGTTATCCAACGAGGAGAAGATTCAGCCTGGGAGAAGTCAAGAGCTCAGAAACATGAATTCTGGATTGTGTATGTTCTACCACCCTCTGTAACAGACAGCCTCCATGGGCCAATCTCAGTAGTAAGAAAAGAATTGCAAACGTTTGGCAAAGGGGAGATATTATTGATCAGAACATGTGGAAGGAGAAACCTGGTGCCAGCACTGAATGAATTGTGCTACACTAACAGCCAGTGCTGTGCAAGCTAAGCACATTTCACAGGCAAGGGTAGCACAGAGGAGGAAGAAGCAAGCGAACAATGGTAACGTAAGATATCTCTCTCCTTTAGGACCACTGTTTTGAAGGATAAAATCCAATGTGGTATCTCTATGTGGCGGTCGCTTGTTACTTCCAGTTGGTGCGGCGCCTACTAGTAACAGAGTGAATGCTTAATGTGTATTTTACACACCCGCTGAACGTCAAATGGGACTGAGTTACACTTGCAGATGTAATTTTTATGGTCAATTTGCAGCTGACAAGTAATCTACATGAATATGTATTAGTGCTGAAGTTAACAATTTGTGCCTCTTTCCACTTTGGTAGGTGAGAGGAATCCAACTCAAAGAGACGTATATATTAACTCAGCAATCCCACTTACCGCTTTTTCACATCTATTTAAGAAGGCATTACAGGACGGCAAACACAATGGTCTCCACTGTCACTTAGGGAAGGAAACAGTTGTCATTGTGTTGAAACTTTTTCAGGAAGAGTCGACAATTCAGAATATGGTTTTTTACTTTTTAAGTAAAGGGCAATAGTCTGGAAAAGCAATAAAATAATTTCCTTTCACAATATTTATGCCTTTAGGTAAATGGGCACTGCTGGCAACAGAGGACTGAAATGATGAAAATCAGAAGGAAAAAAGATGTAAGTTCTCATCCATCCTGGCATCCTAGTATATCAAATTTAAGGCAAGGGAGATGAAACCAAGAAGAATTATAATGACCCGAGCAGAAGCCAAGCAGTCTGGATAGCTGAGATGTGTCTGCCGCTGCATTGCACAGCTATGGGTGTAGAAGTGAACTGGAACTCACGTGTGTAAGAACTCACAGCAGGAGAGGAACTGCAGTCCCGGGGCAGTGAAAGGGAATTACAGCCAGCCCCAAGCACACCTTCAGTACCCTCTGCCTCCATGTAACTCCTGTTACAAATACTTTGCTTGTGTTTGGCCCAACCTGTTTCTGCAAAGGGGCAGAAGAGAAGTGCAGTGCAACTCTCCTCCCTTCTTCCCCTCCTTATTTTACCCTCTGGATTGCTGGGTGCTGTTGGGGGCAATAGTAGCCACCCCTTTTGCTGAGAATGCAGAATTACGGTCCATAATCAGATGGATTCTTTACGTCCTGTCCTGCCTTTCATACTTGCTCTGAAGAAGTCATAATTTGGCCCAAATTTTATCTAAAACAGTTCATAAGCCCAAACAGAATAACATTGTTCTCATGAGTCTAATTAATACAAATTGCCTTAAAAGTCACAGTAATTTTGCACTGTTTCCACTGTATTTGCAAAAGGGAAAGCATTAAATCACAATGCTCTATTTCATTTGGAAATACATGCATAAATGCAAAGGAATTCCTCAGTGGCTGTACTGAGGAAAGGTTCATTTTGCAGCTGTAGCCTCAATTATGCTTGACATCCATAACTAAGTACTTCAGTTTCAAGGGGTTTTTCACTGGGAACATTACATTTCCATATAAAATGTGTGACATTCTGCCCTTTTACAGTTTTATGTGAACATTAATTTGCTTTCTCCTTCCCCCTTTTTATAACAATTTTTGCCAACGATTAAAAAAAATCACAATCATATGTATCTTGAAAAACTATTTGAAAACAACTTAATCTTTATTCCTTTCCTTACTGTTTATCAGATAGTGAATGCAATATGAATTAAGAGTATTTAAACTCTTTTAATTAAAAATGTGAAAGCTTTCTGGACTTTACATATCACTTGATCTAAAAAAGCTGCAGTAACGTGTGCTCCCACAGAGGAAAGGGAGTCTGGTGCTGCTCCCATCAACACGAAGACCAACATACTTAATATGTGAGGCCACATGAGCACAGAAAAAGAAACTAATGCAACTATGACAGGTTCAAAGTTTGAAGCGGGAGAAAAATCTTGCCTAGACTGCCTTCCCTTTTGCAAGATATACAAAGCATTAAGGATAAAAGATAGCAATGGAAAGGATCTTTGAGATCGACTGTTTTTGATAGCAGATGCCATGCAGGTGCTATTTAAACTATACTGTGATAGGTAGTATATTCTGAAATGCTTGTTGTTGTTGTTTTTTATTTTAAAAAAGTATCTTATTCCCTGGAAGTGGTGGACCACTTAACAAAGCACATAGAGTCGGTACACAGCTGTAAAAACACTCTACCTCGGGCTTCTCAGATCATCAGAGGGTGCAGACACACAGCCCACTGTTCCCAGCGTGCGGTTCTGGGTCTGGCTGTGGGTGCAAGGCACAAGAGCTGTTTCTTTCTCTCCTCACACCACATTCAAACCCCTCACGGTGACAACACAAAGTAAACTCACCCCAGTGTGCTCAAAGAGAAAATCCCTTTTGTCCTGCCATGTTCCAAACCCACCTCTCCTCCCTCCACTGAAGGAAGGTACTGACATGACATTTCAGAGTGCCCCTAACGATAACCTTGTGGAAACCAAACCAAACAACAAAATCATCCTCCCCTGGCTTCCTCCAAAACGTGCCAGAAATAGATCTGGGACTCTTACAACACATTACCAGGAAAAAAATCCTCTGCTGTCTTCTGTAACAGCAATAGCAGAAGTCAAACCCAGCAGAAGTACTCTGTCATTACACCTCATTTTGACAAGCTGTCGCAGAGATGATAATCCAGATTTATGACAGCCCCAGAGAACAGCCAGTCTAAACCAGGATCAGATGGCAACACCTCTTTCCCAATAACTGCTCCATTTTAAAATGGGGCTGGGAAAAGCAGTGACTTTGCTCCAGGCTATTGGTTGTTACCAATTTCAGCTCTCTTGGAAGATATTATTATCGAAAAAAAGGGTTGTCAACTCTTTCACAAGAAAATAATCTGCTGCCTACCTTGAACATGCAATAGTTAGACATCCTCTAAGGAAACCAAGGCCTAACACTAGGGATCTAGTATTCATTGCCATTTTTCTTGAAGTTGTTAATAACAAAAGACCGTTTTGGGATAACTGAACCAGATCCCTCTCAGACAGTGATGCTCTGAGAGGTTGGTGAATCTCTCCCGCCTGCGCAGGTGCCGTGTACACATATTCAGTCCATTGAACTTCTACTCCTCTTTCCAAATACCCGATCTTGTTTTTAGAAGCTTCAGTGGTGAATGGAAACTCTTTGAAATCATCAAGGTTCCTCTTCTTGGAGCACATTTAAAAGGTTGGTTTTGGGCAAATATTTTTGTACCTCCTAAGCACTCACTTGTATAGTCTCTGTAAGCTGAATACTCATGCTTGGTATTGCACAATTCTATTTAAAGCTCTTCAACACAGTGGAGTGCAATGCCATCTCCACAAATAAGAAACACCATTTATATTTTTCTTAATGCTTAGTCAAAATAATAAAGTCATAAAGAGATCCAATGGGCAGAATCTGACAGCAGAAATTTTGAAAAGGAAATCTGGTACAAATGTTTAACGATGAAAGTGATTAATCATTTGAACAGCTTATCCAAGAATGTGGTAGATTTTCTGTCAACTGAAGCCATTAAGTCAATAAATTTTTCCAGCAGACATGCTTTAATTCATCCAGAAGTTATGGAAATCAGCGCAGGATTATTAGGTAAATTTCCATCATCCCTGTCATGCAGAAAATCACTCAGTCAAAACGATCCCTTTTTAGATTTCAATTTCTATGACTCGCAGACATTTTCTGGGCTGTGGCACCGCAGTCAGCTAAAGCTGAACTCAGGCAGAACCAAGATGATGCTTCCTAAAGAGACAGTGTCCCCCTCAGCATTAGGGACCAGACTGTGGTTTTGAGGTCCTTCAGGACTCCTCAGTACCACTGAGTCTGTAAACAGAAACAGCTGCAGAAAACCCCGCAAAAAATGAAACACAACATATTGCACATAGACCTGGTCACAGCGATCCGTGTATTTGTAACCTCCAGGCTGAATTACTGCAAATCTCCTTACGCGGGAAGGAAACCACACCTGTTTGGTTCCTCCAGCAGGGAGCAGAAAAGGCCATCGACAGCCAGCCCAGCACACGGGGCACACGTCGATCTGCGGTCCTGTCTGCTGGGCTGAGACCCCTTTGCCAAAATAACAGTTTGGAGAGAGCCTGCCCTAATTAATATCCCAAAGGACTGGCCCTCGTTACCTATGAAACTGCCTCTTTCTCCATTTGGCTGGAGCAGGCAAGTCATAAATGAAGGGTTGAAAGGAGGAAATTCTTCCACAAAGCTAGTACCTCCAACCACTTCTAATGGACCCACAGGGAACAGTAAGCCTACTGATGCTTGGCTTGGCCCCATCCCTCCTCAACATCTGCAGGGATCTGTGAACTGGAAGAGGTTTTGTGCACGCCAGAGCACTTCACTCATCCACTGAGAACTTCCTAAATTACTACAACCTCTCTGTGTCCAGCTACGAACACCAGCAGTGCACAGACCCATGCAATGCTCCTCCAAGGCATCCCATTACAACTTGTGTGCTGGAAGGCAGACGGGCTCCTCCGCAGACAACACTCAGCTGCTCCCCTCCGTTCCTGCACTGAAGGGTTTTCCTGCCAGTTGGATCGAGGGTTTTAAGCTGAGCACAATAAAAGTCCAGAACCACACAATGTCGGGTAGTTAGTTACTTATTCACCAGCGCTGACTCCAAGCTGCGGGGCATGAAAACCTTTGTGGAAAGTCATGTACTCTGTTTGCACGGTCATGACTTCATCCCCTTCTGTCTGCCCCAGTGCACAGAGGAAAATAATAATGCATTTAAATTTAACTATCTCTTGTATACCAAAAGATATTCTTCCTGCCCTATTAAACAAAGAGTTGTACTGTACATTAATCCCACTGGAAAAAGGGAACAACCACAGCTGCGAGTATGACTAATAACTGACCCAGCCTGTTACAAATGGCAAACAAATTGTCTCAGAAAAATCTGTGAAGTTAGCTCTTTTTTCAGGCTGCCACTGTATATAAGAAAGTAAAATTCTATTGAAAGAGAAACAGAGATTTCTACTTACTGATACAAGAAATAAGATCATTAAATCTTTCCTTAGGAAAGACAGGATTTTCCAGCCCTCGGAAATAGAGCTTCAGTACTCCAGCAACTGAGTTAATGTCATGGTTACTTTGGTCATCTGCCAAAGGATTTTCACCTTAAAAAGCAAATAAAGTGAATGAAACACACATGCAGTAGCATTCTTGGATGCAACTTTTTTTACAAGTGAGTGACATTTTGGGTTTTTTTTGTTTTTAGTGTGTGGGAGGTGGCAATGCAAGCATTCAAGTAAGATAATAAACACTGATTTAGAAATCCCAGGCTATGATTAAACTAAACCCAGCAGCCTAAATAAAGCTTCCTTTAAATTACGTAACCTAGTGATTTCTTAGGTCCTGAACTTCCAACTAGGTATTTATGGACATGCTGTGATTTACAGTTAGTAAAATAAAAAAGCCAAATGTCCTTAATTGGATAGGGTTTCTCAGACTATTCTTTGGGAGCTTACATAAAGCAAATTGAGTTAGACAACTCTTTGAATTGGAAATTTGTCTTCATTCTGAAAAATTTGGACATTCGGGACTATGTGCAACCATTCTGTGAAAACATTGTATAAGAACTGAAACCCTAACCGAAACCTCAGCCACGACTGAACCACCTGTAATTTTAAAGACTTAATCTTTATTTTGAAACACTTTAAAATGTATGTATCGTCCAGAATAACACTACCTGGGAGAAGCAGTTAACAATAAGGCAAATATAAAAGCTGGAGAACAGGAGGATGTAGCTTCACTTAGTGTGTAAAAACAGCTGCTTCACATATCTTGTCAAAGATGAGATCAGGTTTAACAAGATATATAACTAATCCTGGGGAGAAAAATACTGTGCATATTTTTTCATGCTTTTAGTCACAAGACTTATTGCTCCAAGGGTTTTCTCATTAGCAGATGATCTGCAAAACGTTTTTCTGGAAATCAAAAAACTCCAGCTTCTAACACCTAAGAAAAGAGAATGTAAGGTTTTTTTAAAAAATTGTAATTAGTATTGTTTTAACACAATTAGGGGATTGCTGGATCCTGGCTTCCCTAGCAGAGCAATCCTAGGCTAGGTGTTGCAAGCCACTTATGTTTAAAAAGCTGTTTTCACTTTCTGGTGTCTTTCCCATAATTCCTCCGCTGGGTCTGAAGTTTCCTTTGGGAATGAAAACAGTGGTTGAAAATGGAATGACCCTTTCACAGCCCATACTCTCATTGATCGTGATGCCATTTTGGCAGAGGGACCAGAAAGTTCAGCACTTGTATTCCAGAAGATCAAGTAACAGGGTTCTCAAATTGCGTTAAGTAGTCTCTTGAATCTAATTAAAAACCATAATCATTCCTTTCCGAGGATCTTTAAAATAAAATATAGATGAACTATTATTTGCAGTTTATCATTAACAACAGACTAAAGTTTACTGTTGATTCAAGAGTCATATGCCTCATCTAAAAAAAATGAAAACCAGCCTCAAGCACCTAGGACATAACAGGGGAAAAACACGTACATGTCATCACTGTATTTCACCTTTAAGCATATGATGGTGCAAAGCTTTAGGTGCTGTACACAAAGTGCGTACAAACTGCTTCAACAGCCAAGAAGGTAATTAGAATTTAAAAGATTTTTGAATGTCAGATATTAAGGGGCTCGAATAAATGAAAATGCAATTACCTCTCTCAAATGAATTTTTAATATCATTGACTTCCACCTGGGAACCAGACACTCTGAAAATTCCCTGATGCTGAAGACCTGCAGCAAAGATGGGAGACAGCGGGGAGAAATGAATCTAGTTTTTAAAATACTTTTAATTTCTATTTTAAAAACAAAGTTATGGTGGTAAATACATTATGCAAAAGGTACATAAAAAGGTCAGAGCAATAATGAAATGACATAGTATGTTTCAGAGCTTACCGTATAAATTGATAAATCTGATACAGCTTTCCACGATGAGAGGAATGACTTGTCCTGAATCCTGGAAAAACAAGAGTAGAAAGAGTGAACTGCAGATCAGAAAGAGGAAACCCCCCTACTCTGAACTGAAAGAGAAAATGCATTTTCTTAGTCAATCCAGATGGACATACAGTGCTGGCAAAAAAACATGTAAGAAAAAAATACCAGTTTTAACAGAGTTCTCTTCCCATTTAGGGAGGGAGGGAAAGGAACAGGTGAAAAGAAAGGATTATGGTTTTTCATTAAAATCATTGAATCGGGAAATTCAGAGACTTCATTCTCTACCTCTGCCACTGTATCTGGCTAACACTGTATGTGACATCTAAGCTTATGCATGCGTTTTAGATTTTTGAAGCAAGATGAGTTAAAGCAGTGAATTCGCCTTTTAAAAAGTTTATTATTAAGAATAATAATTCATGTTGAAGATGATCCCTCTGCATCCATTTAATTTACCTTTCTTTTCCTGGTGGAGAAAATCCTACCTGGACCTAATTGCAGAGGACCTAATTCCTCAAAGTGTTTTTTTTTTTTTGGTAAAAAACGTTGATCACAAACAGTTGACAAGGCCTTTTCTGGACCTGCTGGACTAGTATCAGAAATGTTCTTGGAGAAAGTCCACCAAATGACATTGCATGGGGTACCAGGCGTCTCCTTCCTGACCTGAGAGCATTCCTACGTGCTCTGCAGATCTGTGTGTCCTTACATGGGGTAGACGATGATGGCCTGGCACGTTGGTTTAGGCTCCTCTAACTACCTGGTAATAGAGCGGGTGGGGAACTGCAGCTACTTTGAGCTGAGCGTGTGGTTCAGCTGCCTCTTCGGTAGGCACAAACGTTTTGGGAAAGGGAGGTCACAGCCAACACCTCCCTGTCTGCAACTGGCAGAGCTCAGGAATCAAAGCTCCTGGTCTCAGCCACCACACACCAGCAGGTCTATAGCTACATCTTCAGTTAAGTAGAGGTGTTTTAATAAAGGAGAAGAAATGCTTGTGACGGGAGGAGGAGAAGATGACTATATACTAATTTTCAGTGAGTTTTTTGTCTTTTTCTTTTAAACTGCTGATTTTTCAAAAGAACCATCACAGTCCTTCATCTGTGTGTTTTGGCACTTTAAAAAAATGGATTTTTTACCTCAAGCCCATTAATGACTACAAGTCATCAAATATCTATTAAAGACACAAATCATATGATTAAAAATTATTTAGAAAAGTTGGTGCTTACTGTGGAAAAATTACTCTTTCATAAATAATAGGTACCTTTGAAATTCTTGTCTTGGAAGCTATAATTTTTCTTTCCAAATGAATTTCAAATACGTAAGCACTCAGAGAATTGACTAATTCATCTGAAAGTTTAATAAAAAACCAGTCTGTATTACAGAACCATGAATTCAAAAGCACCCTGTAACTCAGAATACACATTTCCTCTTACAAACTAGTCCTTAATTTTCATGCTAAATTACACTAATGGGAAGTTTATGAATTAAATCCAAGTAGAAGAAAAGCTGACTACTAAAAAAAGTTTGAAAAATAACACACAGTGAAGCAGTGAAACAATGCACTTCCTGAGATAACCTAACCCTTGATTTTCTGTGTACCCCATGTTGTTTTAGTGGGGCTTAGAAAAGACTGTACTGCTAATTACGCTATTTAAATTGTGGCTTGTTTGTCTTATTATTTAAAATGTACCAAAGACTGCCTAGCCAAGATCCAGTAATGTCTGGATGAGCATTTTCTCTTTGAGTTGTGTCATGATTCAGTAAAAGCTGAATAAAAAAGCCCCCATGGAACAGGTCAGTTGCTAAACTCAGGAATACTGTCATCTTCACCAACACCGAGCAGCCTGGCTCTCCAAAAAAGCAGAGTATTAGAAAACATGCACAACATGCACCCGTATCTCCTGTTAGTACACCGCTTCGTGCAAAGAATGTAAAGCCTTGGAAAAGATAGTGTTTGCAGTAAGAAATTACAAAAAAAAAAAATAATTAACTTTCATACCTGGTTTTGGAGAATCTGTTCAGAACCACGCACAACTTTGTAGTTAAGTAATTCCCTGAAATAATCTAATCTAACAGCTTCGGGTTTGGGATCTAATGACAGGAAAATAATTTGAAGTAACAATCTGTGTTGGTGCAACGTCAAGAATAGTGACCCTACCGCTGCTGTGGATTTAATCTGATCTGTGTAGTCAGTGAATGTATGTTTGGGACTAATTGTCATTTCTTATGATGCAAAAACGTAACAAAAAGCAATTTGGTGCGATATGGTATTTGACCAGCTGTAATCCTTTTGTGCCTGTCAAAATGACTCACCCCTATCAGGAGTGACGTGGGCTTTGGGCAGGGATGCTCTCCTGGGTTAGCTCCCACACCGGCAAGTCTGTCATATGGCTACCAGCTTTCTTCTCCTTTCCTTTTGAAAGACTAATTATGCCCCGTCACCTACACTGTCACGTAGCATAACCCTTTCCTCTGAGAGGGAAAATGCCAGGGTACCATTTCTCCCAATTTGCTCTGTGCTTCTCTAATCCAGGGGCTTTTTGTTGTGGGAGTTTCTGCTTCTTTGCTTACTTTCATCCTTGAGCAAGAAACTGTCCATGATATTCATCTTTTGCATCACGTGAGGATTTCCTGAAAGTCTTTGCACCTCCCAGCACCGCCTGCATAACAATAATGGTTTTCCCTACGGTTGTACTGAGGGTGGCTGAAAGCTTGATTCAAAGACAGCCAAACTGGTATGGTGCTGCTGAGCATAGAGTTTGCTCTGTAAAATATTTGCTGCTAGCTACGTTGCACAGGAAGAATAAAAAAATGAATCCCTGTAACATTCAAACCCAGTTCACAGAGCTCGCAGTCAAGAATTTCCTTCACTGCGTTTATAAATGTATTGTTACATATTTTTTGAAGATTTCTTTCCCTCAGGTCTGTCAGCTAGTGTCCAGAGGCACTAACTGACTGTGATGGGCAGGTGCTTGTTAATGAATAAGGAAACATCCATCATTTAAGATTACAATCACTCCAGAGTTGTGCTCTTGTTCAATTTTGCCTGCTGTACTCGTACACTCATTTCTTAATGCAAACTTCTCCCTCCAGGTCTTTGAAAGAACTAATTTTGAGCCAGGCGTGAATGCAACCCGAGAGCGAGACGGAGATGGTTCTCTTGTCACCAGAACTATACCTGATGTCTCGTGTGAGAGTTCCTTCGGCCTCGGCTAGAAGCATTATTAGAAATAAAAGTATGAGAAAGAAGAAGATAGTAAATACAGCAAAGGTACAAGATCCAGAATAGCGGTGATCACAATTTCACACAATATAATAAATTCCTAAAGTCACAGGAAATCAAAAGCTGGATATCAAACCCAGGGTAATGCTGCTTCTCCACAGACTTTGAGCGCTGAATGTAATGAGAATGGCAAGTAGGAAATTGTGCTAAGTCGTGGGATGCACCACTACACCCTGTCTTCTACATGATGCTCCGTTCCCTAATAAAACCGGGCTGCCAATACTATCCCTACTTGATTAATAAAATTGTAGGGAGGCTAATGAGAAAAATGATTCCCTCTGACTTCAGGAAGTATTATATTGATCAACCGGGAAAGAAAAGAGCCCCAGGACAGACTTAAACATAATGATCGGCCTCAGCTCACGTGAGGTGGTGACCATTATAGTAAGACGTGTTGAGATCAGCCACCGGGGTGGCTGGTGCCAGTACCTTGATGAATGACTCCAAGTCACCATTAAACAACTTAGCACTATACTGTGATCGGGGCCTGGGCTTCCTGTGTTTCTGGGGCTTAGGGGGAAGATTTGGAGGCCTAAGGGAAGGGAATATGATTACTGAGCAAGGTAGAATTAAATCGCACAATAAAATGAAATGTCTGTAAGCTCATGGCAAAACAAAAGAACATTGAAAAGGGAGAAATAAACACAGTACTTATCAAATAAAGACTTTCCATCAAATTTAAGTGTAACAGTGATTAAAGAGTGGAGAACTCCCCCATTAAAAACGGATTACTTATGGATAAATAATGACATTCTTTATGAACCCCTGCTTTGCAGTTTTACCATATACGTTTATTCCAAACACTGCACAATCGGAATGGCCCTTTTTGTTGCGGTCATGCATGAAATGTGCAGCAACCACTGGAATTCATCCTGCCAGCCGCGGCAGAGCACAGGCCACTCGAAGCACCTCTTATCAAGCAGAAAAGTTGCCTCATGCCGGAGAAGCTTCAAATGCAAATTAAAGCTGCTCAGCACGCTCCTAAGATGCTTCAAAACCAAACCGTCTGCATTTTCAACTAGAGTCAGGAAGGTTAAACAGCTTTAGCCTTCCACATCCAACCATCAACATCTTCACACAAGAAAAGAAACTCCTTGCAAATTAGCTAAAGGAATTAAAAGAATATCATCAATTTCAAACAAATAAACAAAAGCAGCATAACACAAAAACAAAAGAAAAGAAAGGATACACGAAACTTTGGTCTGCAAAATGTTTACCTAGAGTGTTACACATGTGGTGACGTCACTGTTTAAATAGTTTAAATAGTCCTGTTTTAGCCAAACCAGGACAGATGACTACAACTGAAAGAGATTACAGGAAATAAATATTGTCCTCTAGGTCACAATTTATTTTGTGAATGTGAAGGCACACTACATGCCAATAGCTTCCCTAATTCACCTGCACCAGCAGTCCAATGTTTCTATAGGTTTTTCAGGAATTAGCAAAAAACCGAAAGTTTTTGCGGAAACAGCGAGCAACAGTAATGCATAGAATATTAAGTGGTGGGGCTTTGGTCTGTTTGGGTACTACCTGCTATTTTAAAGTCATCTTTAAAGACATCATCTTCCCTTCTACACTTTCTTGGAGAACATTTCCATCTGCAGTCTGAAAACTTAACTGAACCTTGGGGCAACAGGCAGGTCCCAGCCGGAGCAGGGGAACTGGTGCAGAGGAATGGACGGGCAGGCCCTACTCCCTCAGAATGTCTTTCTCTAAGTGACCAGCTGTGAGAAGACAGGAGGTAAGATGGCTTCGAGCTGCTCCCTTACTTCACTAAGGTAAAATCATTGCCTAAATCCATCATCTTTTTTCATCTGCTTACACAGCAGGGAATTGAGGATGATGTGAACCTGATGAGTCACCTGCTTTGGAGTCAAGAAAGAACGTTTTTCTCATTAGACATAAGCTTGCTGACTTCCATGCATTCCTGGTAGCATCTGGGGGCAGAGTTAAAGTTAAAGGCACAGGTCTCAGAATTAATGTCAGCAACTGGGAAGAATGCTCTGATTTGTTACTGCTGTCATGTAAGGGGTTGTGTAAGGGAAGAAGGTGAATAAGTCCAACTTTACAGAGCTAAAATGGACCATGGAGTGGTGGGAGAAAGGCTGGTCTGAAGTTTGCAGAGATGTCCCCAGGAATATGGAGGCCAGGCAGAAGAAATTATACAAAACCAAGTGGTCCAGCAAAGGCTGAGCCAGAGCCAGATCCAAACTACTTAGCTGGGAGGGTAAGACTTTTTTTTTTTCTTTTTTTTTAAATTCAAAGATGAGGAGTGGTGGCAAGGCCATTCCTGTCCATGAAGCAAAAAGGAGAAAGAGAAGGCATTGAGCAAGGATGTATTGCATGGAAAAGGAAGGGAAGAGTGAGACCAGGAAAGCTGGGCTGGATGTTCCTGCTGTCACCAGGACGGGAAGAGTGCTGCCTGTAACAGTGACGCACAGGAGCGGCAGGTGCCAATCCAAACAGTTGCTATTGCCCCCCACCCCAGTCTGACACCCCAGGGGCTGCAGCCCTCCTCTGTGTTTATGTCTGGAGGCAGCACCACAGGTATGGCATTACACAACTGAAAAAGTATGTGCTGCACAAAGCAGGGAGATCTGACACTGCATCCCTTCTCTTCTGTGAATGTGTAGACCCATTTCAGTATCAAACACATGGATGCTGGGGGAGGCAGGTATTCCTGTCCAGAGCTGGGTTATCAAAGACGCAGCCTATCCCCTAGATTCGGGTTCTTCTGAACTATGTGTACTGACCAAGTGAATTACAAACCAAGAGAAGCCAGGTATCTCTAGTAACTGAGAAATATTTCTTTTCTAGCACCAAAAAGCCCCCTGCAACTTCCAAATCTGATGCGTGACTCACAAATAATTTTAAGGATCTCCCAGCTTGTCCCACCCTTGATGCTGGCCTAAGCAGCTCACAAGAATGAGGAAGATGAACAGTCTGGTCCTTTACCCATCAGCACGCAGAAACAGAAATGCTGAATGTTAAAATACACAGGGCCTGTACACAATTTATGTAACAACAGCAACAACGTTATATACCCTTACAAACTTGTTCTAAACGTAGTAATTTCTAAGATTTTATTACATTTGTAACTCTAAATCATATAAAAATCTTACCTTGTTGTCATGTATTCAGCCCTGTGACCTAGAAAAGTTCAATAAACAGGAAACAATCATTTGTAGGTTTTAGGTAGATTTTTTTTTAATCTAAATTACGCTTGGCAAATTACTTTTAACCCTGACGTCCCTGTTACCAGCGAAAGATATACAATTATACAGCAAACAGGGCAGTGCAGTTATCTCCCATTTCCATAGTTACATTTAAAATACAAACACAACCCATGTTATAGAACAACTTTTAAGAAGCCTGCCCATAGATTAAAGAGTCACTTGGTACTGTAAATAACTTGAAGTAAAACTCCAAACAATGTCTATTGTTTGTGCTCATGTGTTTTAGTGGCTAAATCAGCATGGAAATAGAGCTGTGCCAAGATTAGATTACGTCTCCCCTTGTGCCTAAACCTGTTCGGTGCTCAAAATACAGAGCTCTAGACACCAATGGCTTGCTATTGAAAGACTCCTTCCTCTCTTTCATCTGTGTATTGCAGGAAAAAAATACAGCGCTACCACTGGGAAGCACCACAGAGAACTGCGGAGAATTGTAAAGAAGCAAATACCGTATTCCAGAAAAGTTCCTGGGTAACCTTTGTAGAACAACAGACCAGTAACTCAGGCACGTGCACCGTGTCAACTCATGATAATGAAAAGCAAAACAATGAAATGGTACGAAGGTCATGGTATGCTAAGTTCCAACCAGCCCAGTTTTCCCAAAGGAAGATTGTGCCCTATTAATTTATTAGAATTCTTTGAACATGTCAGTAAAATACTGGATAAAGGAGAATCAGTTGAATTAATTTACTTAGAATTTCAAAGGCCCCTGATAAGTTTTTTCCCAAGAGGCGACTAGAGCAACTAAACAGTCATAGATTGAGAGGCAAAATATTCTCATTGATCAAAAACTAGTGAACAAAAGGGAAACCGAATGGAATTAAGTGGTCTTTTTTCATCACATGACAAAAGTGTAACAGTCATTTAGTCAAGTCTGCCCATTAGGACCATTTGAGTAATACATAAGGCATTTATTAATCTCCTGGGGAGATCACAGCAGATAAGGAAGCAGAATATTGTGCAGATGACTGAAATACTTTTCAATCAGGTCCTGACAAAACTATGAAGCCCTTCAGAGGGGTTTAACCATGTTAAGGAACAAGACACACAATGGCAAATGAAATTCAGTATTAACAGATTCAAGTAAGACATTAGGGAAGAAAGAATTAAACACCTATGCAGCCAACAGAGCTACAGAGAATTATAACCGACTATGAAAATCACTCTGAGCATCACTTGGGCTAAGTATACCACTCAATTTGAAAGTGACACCAAAAAAGCTTGTCAGAATGCAGAAAGAATGAAAACCAGTGATATGCAAAACATAATATTATGTGGCAATGTCCAGGTGCACCTGAAATACTGCACAGTACTGAAAACCCTAATCTGAAAATATATTTTGCAGTACCAGAAGAGTGCGGATCCACAGAAGGTGGCATAAAGAATATGCTCTGGGAAAAATCTCAGGCATCAATAAGACATGTAAAGACTGTCGGTATCTATTTTAGAGAGGTGAAAAAGAGCGATGAAAAGAGTATGTAAAGTATGAACAAAAAGTATGTAAAATAACCTATGACAGAAAAAGGGTAAGCCAGGGATTTCTCTCTACTCATGTAACCAAGGGAAGACCACTGAGACTAAGAATCACAACAATAAATGCTAGTAAAACAAAAGATGTTACAAATCCCAAGTCTGAGAGATTTTAAACACATCTCTGACATTTAACAGATCAGGGGAAAAAAAACCCAACAACAAAAAAACCCCAAACATTATCTGGGACACAGTGGCAATTTCTTTTACAACTGCTTATTCTCTTTCTTGCACTTCCCTTTGCTTTGTTCCTTTGTTCATTCAATAGATGAGCCTTGGGTCAGAGTTAATATGAGTATCAGTGTGCTTCCTATGTTTAGTATCAATTTCATTTGAGTATTTCTCATTTACTTTTCCAAATTTGTAGATGCAGACTCAGCACAGAGCACTTAATCTGTCTCCCTTGTGCAGACAAGGAATCTGTATCTGCTGTGTCCATAAACAGAAACAGAGTGCAGTAGGCTGGTGATGAACTGGAACCGAGGCCAAATGCTGTCAACGTTGTGGACACCAGACTGGAATGTGGATTTATTCAGCCTACATCCTTACACTGTTCAGGTTTGAATAAAAGCAAGAGAGAGTGCCAGAGGAAAATTTGCAGTTCAGACAATCCTCTCCCTCTCCTCCCATTCTCCCCTGCGTTACTTAACACAGCACCCTGTGTTATTTGTCTGCTGTCTTGCTGACATGAAAGTTTCCAGAAAAGGCAGTTTGAGTTGAGCAGGGGAGCAGTTCACTTCCTACAAATTCATTTCTATACTAGCTACAGCAATAACATTTACATTTCCACTGTAAATCTATCCTTTCAATCATCCTCATTCAAGGAATGTTCAGAATCCAGGTCCTCCTTTCCAGGCATGTGCATTTTCATGCAGGACATGCCTCAATAGAAGGGGATACTTGAACTTTTTAACCTGTAAGAATGATGGCTTTTGCTCCAAATATCAGCTTTGAATGTAAACGTGTACATTTGGGGTACTATTTGTATGTGCTATGCTATGATGATGTGAGAACAACTATGTGCAAAAACACTGTGGGCAACACAGATTTAACCACTTGGGGTTACAGCTGATCGGTCGAAGGGAACTCTTCAAACAGAATGGTCCAAGCATGCCTGAGCATGGCAGAATGGCCCAGAGCCTCACGGCAATTTATCACTTACGGTCACTCTGCTGAGAATTTCTTCTTTGGACTTCCTTTTGTACAGTTCTTTCCTTATTTCTTTCCAACATGCATTAGGCAACAGATCTGTTGCCTTTTATCTTTCTCCCTTCAGTAGATGATCACGCATTTTAATGGGCTTTCAAATAGCAAACATTCATTTTATTTTCCCAAATACATTTTCTGTGAACCTTTGGAGGAAAATTTTCTCTTTTTTGACTAACATCAGCTGCACATTGTTTTGTGTGAATAAACTGCTCAACACACACGTTAAAAAAAAACCCCGCTATTAAATGAAAACTTCCATGAGAAAGAACGTAACATAGTTAGTTGTCTAAAACCAGCTAAAACCATCTTCTACAGTCCAGCCTTACAAGAAAATGCTGTTTATTTCCTACCCCCAACCTCAGTCACTCCCCAGGCAGGGCCTTTGTTTGGGTCGTAGCCACTGAACTGTTAACAGCTCTTCAGGCACCTCCACAACTGGATTTGTGGATCTGGGCTTTTGTATTACAAGCAAGAAGAGATCTGATTAGCAACAGATATTTGGCAGTAAAAAGAAAATAAATTGACACATCCTTTAAACTCTTCAGAGAACAAGTTTCCCTTCTTGAGTCTGAACTTTAAATAATAGTCTTTAACCTTCAGGAGAGGATTTTTACTCCTTGCGGTGTAATTCATTTCCTCTCAAGTCTGTAACACTCTGTGTGGCTGGTGCTCAAGGCTTCCAGTGTGATTTTCCTTTTCCCTTTGGTCCATGAGGAACTGCCTGTTGGGAGGGCTGGGACGAGGTGGGTTGGAGCTGTGCATAGTGCATGATTCATTACTGCCCTAATTCAGCTTTACTTCATTTGGTCATGGACATCTGCTGACTTGGTTTATATTTTAAAATGTAATTTTAAAAATTGTGGAGAGTACTCAGGATGATGGATAATTCTCTGCTATCATAATTTGTAATGCAATAATTGTATATGCAATAATGATAATCAACAGGTGCACAGCTATTCATTAAGTTTTCACTCATTCCAGTTCACAATATGCAAATACTTTGTAGAAACCCAATGTTATATTAAGTCTATAAGAGTCTTATTACTGACAACTGTGAGGTCAGGATTTCACCTTTTACCTTTCATAAATGCTCCGTGGAGTTGTTAGGGTGCAATAAGGACATTCATGACCATGTGTCAGAAATGCTGCACTACTGAGTCCATTGTAAGAGATGCATCCTGGATAATTTCGTATGCTTAAAAAAATGTCACTCTCCCCCAACTCTTAAAAAGACCTTAAGTCAACAGAAATCATTAGGAAGTAGAAACAGTACATTTGTCACAGCTCTTAAATCACTCTGCACTGACTGTGTCAGCTCTCCTTTCAGACACGAGATTTTTCATTCAAGAGTTCCATTTCCAAATATAGCCGTTTGTCTAAATATGTGTGCAGTGGAAATAAATATCTGTTGAAGAAATAAAATCAATTTATAGTGCGTTACTCTTAGCACTGCACCAAAACTCTGACTGGTAAAAATCAAATTTATGCTTACTAGACAATTAAGCTGTAAGTTTTGTGATTTTTTTTCCCATGTACCTTTGGCATTTCAGTGGCTTCACTGTATAGTCTGAAGTCACTTTTCAGTTTATTGTGTGATATTTACCTTCTCCGAGTGTTCTCTGCAGCAAGTCATGTTTTGCTTGAAGTTTTGTGATGAGATTACTACCTTCCAGATATTCTCTGAATTTCTGTAGAGATGCAGATCAATCTATTACTATCTACGGCACATAAATTCCAGGAACTTCTGCATAATGTTTACTTCAGGTGTTTGGTCTGTATCACCTGAACGAGGAAGCAGCCAACATACCATGAAATAGAATTGCTCCGTTTCCTGCTGGTTAGCTCTTCTTTTTGCAATGCTAGGTTTACTCAGGTATGTCTCAGAGACTGTTGACTTCACAGACTCCGTTGAGCGACTGTGCTGGAAACACTCTGACACATCATAGTCCTCAATGGTGACCATATCTTGTATTGTCTGCAGGGTAGCCTCTGTTGTTTTCTTAACCTGGTATTAAAAAGCACAATTTGTCAAATGCAAGATAAATATATATCAGAACAGCTTAGAAGGGAAGCTCATTACTCAAAATAATTCTCTAGCACACTCCCCCAGTCAAACTGATGTGCAAATGTGAAAAATCAGGTGTACTATAACAGATATCTACGTAACAGAGGAATGACATAATTAGGTTTCCTATCTAGTTCTCTGCTTTGCCATGGTCCAATCCACGAAGGTGGATGTACTCTTGTGTTGACTGTATAGCACTCTCAAGCATTTGTTTCCTGAAATTAGAATCAAAACATGACATGATCTGATTATGGTCCCTAATCTGGGAGGCTAATAGAGATGATACACTTCTCTGAAGGGTCAGCTCTCCTACGTGTGGTCGACATGTCAGACTGAATATGTATATCAAAGGACCTGGCTACCAGAACATGTTCTTCCAAGATAAAAATCTGTGACACTTTTCTGCGGAGTGCTATGGTGAGGAGCACAGCGATGTTTAGATTGCAGAAGTGGGACACACAGCTGGAGGAGGGGGCTGGAGAAAGAACAATTTACACCAGCCTCACGGCACTTGCTATGAGAGATGGGGCACCACTCCTCACAGTGGAAACCAGGGCTTGGAGGCTGTGGAACAGGGGATGCAGTGTTTCCACAATGCAACAAGGTAACCTGCAAGATTCACAAGGATGTGATTTACCTCCCAGTTCTGCTTCAGAAGACTCTCTGGAAGAGTCAACTTAACCAAATCACGCACACTTCTATACACATCTCAGTGTAGGCAAATATCCTTTCCGTGCCTATCAACACGATTTCTCCCGCTATGCCCTTGCACTTCACTTTACTGAAAGAAATAATCTTTCTCCTTCCTTTTGTCTTCATTACCTTGAGGTATTTTCTGAATTCAAGTGGTGTTTTGTAAAGACTACTGTACATATCTCATGGACATTAATACTTTGTTCTAGGCATTCAACACAACATAGAATGAGAAAAACTGTAATCCTGAAAACTTAGCAGTAAAATACACACAGAAATTAAATTACCTGTATGTTTTAATTTAGGAACAGATTCCCATTTAAACTGAGGGCCTTTAACACTGCCTTAAATGGGATAAAAGTACAATTTATACCCACTGGGAGGTCTCTTTCCGCTGCCAGAGCAGGGGAAAGAGAACAGCATAGCTTTTGTGTATTTTACAAAAAAATGCATTTTTTTCTTACTAGGTGAGCTATTCCCACCACAGGCATTCAGTACTCGTGTTTATAAATAGCTGTAGCTGACAGCATAAGAGATTTCGACTCAGCTACCACAAAAGACAGTCCAAATTCCTTTGTTCTACAGAAGTAGCAATTTGGGGACTGGACAGAGGGTGGTCACAGAAGACAAAAACTGTACTTGGGGGCTTTCTGCCACAAAACTTTAAAAATATGTGCTCTAACAAGTCTACACTGAAGCATCTGCAAAACGCAGAAAAGACAGTCCAAATTCCTTTGTTCTACAGAAGTAGCAATTTGGGGACTGGACAGAGGGTGGTCACAGAAGACAAAAACTGTACTTGGGGGCTTTCTGCCACAAAACTTTAAAAATATGTGCTCTAACAAGTTTCACTGAAGCATCTGAAAAACGCAGAACTCCCTAATGTGAGCATATGGACAGTTAAAAGATGAGGTTTCCAAACCTCTGTAAAGCAGACGAAGATCTACCTTAGCATATTTGCCAGTATCTGATTTTAAAAATAAAACCAGCTCATACAGATTGAAGCCATTTCAGGGTCATTTACATGCTTTCGACAAGGTAGAAAACACTGCACCTTCCTGAAAATGGTGTTCAATGCATAGCATGTTCAATGCATGTTCAATCACACAGATCTTACCTCCTCATTTTCAATTTTGAGTGTGGCCAACCGTGACTGTAGTTGCTGATACCTAAGCATAAGCTCTGCTTGCACAGGTTGCTGGGCAGTGACCTGACAAACCTAACAAAGAATCAAAAAGAGCTGTAAGATGCGGAACTAAAAAAACAGTCAATAGTCTTTGGTTGCTCTCCTTAAAACTAGGTGAATGCCTACCAAAGCTATTAAAACTTAATAAAGCAGACAACAAAATGTGTCCATCTAAATTTAAAGTACTTATATGTTACAAGGTGTGGAACTAGGTACTGCATCTTACGACTACAAAGCACAGTCTTGTTGTATGGCTGCTTTACGTTGCTTCTCTATCACACGGAAATGCGAACCATGGAGCTACCTTCAGATAAAAGATGTACATGAGTGATTCTGCATTCTGCTTTGCTACTGGCCTTTGGTGTAGCTGAACAGGGCGTAGCTGGGGTAGCCTGTACACTTGAAATCTCCAGACGATAAATGGGGAAGCAGAAGGGGAAAAGGTTGCATTTCAGCGTGCAGAATTTGGAGCAGCTCTGCAGGTGCTCTCAAATAGCACCCACAAGCTCCATTACGGGTGCGGCAGATAGGGACGACATAAAGTCACTGCTTACGCTAGTGCTGGGCTGAGCACAGGTCGGTCAGCAAATTCGCAGCAATGTCATTATGAGCAATACAGAACACAGTAACACAACAGTTTTTACTTGAGAACTCTGAAGAAACTCAGAACAGCGCTGCCAGTTTTGCAAAATGTTATTGCTGATCCACTTGCTTTTGGGTAGCAGTAACAGCTTTTACCAAACTCTTTGTAAAAAGGGGATAAATTCTCTGTCTTGGTATATAGAAACAGACAGTCACGGTGGGGATACTTGTCAGTATACAGACCTCATCCCCCATATGAGACTGGAACTCAAATTTCATCGGTGGACAAAAAGCGGTGGGGTACATTTCCATGAATCTCTGCTTGTCACTTCGTGGCTCCAAGCTGTCAACTGCATTTTCAATGATGTCTAAGCCCTCATGCCTGGAAGTTTCAAGGTTATACTCTGCAGAAAGGTATGTTCTTAGGGCTCTGTTCAGACTAGCATGGTATCCAAGATCGCAACCGTAAAAACGTAATAAAAGGAAAACAAAACAAATTAAAAAGGAGGAACACCATTCCAATATCCCAACCCACAAATGATCACTAAAATTTTCTGTCCTGAAATTCTTCTGTCTTTGAAGTATTTTACAAAATACCTTCTAAATTAAAATACAATACTGAGGCCAAGACAGTCTGTCCTGAAATTCTTCTGTCTTTGAAGTATTTTACAAAATACCTTCTAAATTAAAATACAATACTGGGGCCAAGTTAGTATTTAGTATCCTCATTCTGTTGCAAAGATCAAAGGGCAGTTTTAGAAAAGAGAGCAAGTGTACATGTATGGCAATATGTTTGCATTTGTTTACCAGATTCAGATGTGCAGTCACTGTATTTACAACAAAAAGGTCCAGTATTCCACACACAAGTGGGTTTTTCAGTATTTTTCTCATATGTTAGCCTCAGATCTTCTATTTAAACCCACCTCGACATAACTCTACCATCTAAGTCAATGCCAGACCCAAATTGAAAATGAAGCAGTTCCTGCTCACCACGTCTGTGCCCAAACAAAACCCCCCACAACTGCCTCTAGCTTCAGTGACCCATCTAAGATGCTTTTTGATGCAACAAGAATTGTTTAACGTCCTTTTCCCTGACAGTGAAAATGTATTTACTGTAAACACCTTATTTCCCATGCTCAGATAGAGCCAGCAATGTACATCACATTACCAAATGCAGAAAGTCAATTTATGTCTTTTTTTCTAGGGGTGAGAATAACATTGCAATGTAATTGAAACCTAATTGGTAGAACATAAAGTTGTGTTTGTTCTTGAATTTTAAATATCCTCAGTTTACATTATTCATGATTGGTTAATATTTTAGAGGAACAGCTGAATATATTTTTAAAATGTCACAGCAGTAATGTATCAAGTGATTGTTTCCTTAACTTTTTCCCCACATTACACAGTAAACAATATCCCCAGCTTCTGCTCAGTGAGCTTCCAGGTAACGGCAGATATATCACAAACCTCTCTGTCACCCCAACAGTGGCACATCAGTTCACTAACAGTTGCATACAAAGCAAGTTCTTTATTCGAACAGGAGAGATTTGTCCCCGTTGGAGGTCAATGCCTGGCCAGGGCAGTCAGGGAGGACGCCGGTTTAGGGCACCCCTCAGCCCCCAGCCACCCACCCTGGGTGCCCACCCACAGTTTAAAATCATCCTGCCCTGCAGGACTCACGAGGCAAGCAATGCAGTTGGGTAAAAAAGAAACTTGATTTCAGTCCACTGTAGACTATGTTTATACACGTACCACCCTCATAGCTATTACAAACCCTTAGGACTCATGGGATCATGCTCCCCCCTCGCTTTCCTCTTACTTATTTGAAAAAGGAGAGAAAAAGAGAGGAGACAGACAGAGGCACACACCGCGTGGGAAAGAGCTTCCAACCCTATTTACCATACCTAAACCTGTATATAGAAGAGAAAGAAACCTCTCGTGCCTTGCCTTAGGTGCTCCAATGACTAGTGATCAAACTGCTCTCTGCAATCTAACACAGGGCTGTTTTATTCACAACAAAACTGCCAGAAAAACTAGGTTGTCAGTCCTAGCGAGTACTCCAGGTAGCGAGTACTCCAGGCAGTTACTGCAGATGGGATAGGGGCTCTCCAAAAACCAGTGTCTGAACTACTTAAAGAAAACGGAAAAAAGATGTCATGTTCAATCAAACACACATAGGTTAACCTCTCTCTTTTGCATTTATAGAATGGAAATTTGTGTTACACTTACTAAAACAGCCACTCAACTTTTATACTAAAGTACATCCATATTTCAAAGACTTCCAGCCTAAAAAATATTGTTTCTAAAAGCAAAAGTCTCTTGGTTTTTTTCTTGTTCTATGTCAAATCAGATCTCATATTTAATTCACTATCTTGGATGAAAAAGACAGACTAAAAGTGCTATAAGAAAGTGGATCAGGACAGCTGCTTTATTTCCTGTGCATTAGTTGCAGAGAGACCTCACGGAAGATTAAACTGAGAGGAAATTAGAAATAGAGGGCAATGCCAGGTTTAGCATGGCCAGCTAACCATGTCTTATAAAACTACAGGCATCTAGAGCCTGAATTTTGGCTCTGGAGGATTAATCTGAGTATTAATAGAAAGCTTATTGATTTACAATTAGAGCTGTGCGGCTTTCCGATGCAGCTCTTTTACAAGTTGGAATATAAGATTGCAGCCTTTATGCTGTGACCGTACCCAGAACTTCATTGTTTAACCCTTAATCTAGACACGAACTATTACCATGGTCATCTTTCGCAGGTGGTGACAGCTGAACAGGGTAACAAATACGGCCTCTCAGCCAAGAAGAAGGATTCTTCAAGCAAAGCAGAGTATCCTGCCAGACTAAGGCATTTTCTTGCAATGCCAATGCAAGCAGAGCAAACGAGAACTAAATCCAGAACCTGAACTAATGCCTTATCACCAGTGGCTCTTTGAATGGAATTTAAAATGCCTGAATTTGGAATTTTGCTTCAACAATTTAAGTAAAAATAGAATTTGTATGAGTAAAGTTATTTTTAAAAGCAAAAATAAATACTCAGACATCACAACTCTTACTTCTGCCAGATCATAGTTCACTTTCTCCAAAATCTGGAGACAACGATAGATTTAACTGGGGGATGGTTCTGTCACAATATCAACTCATGGCTACTCAGAAAGAAGAGCACTGTTTTCATCTGCTAGTACTAGTGATGGTTTAGAAAGAGAGTTGTCTATAATGGAGATGGATCTTTGGGTATTTGTTCATTCCTAAGACAAAAAACTTCAGGTACTGCCACTGAACTGCTCCCCTCACCACATCCAGTCTGACCAGGCTTGGAAAAAAAAAAATCACCAACCTTTCTGATGTTGAAAAAAAGTACATATATATGCAGATACACACAGGCATCCATGTATACATGATTTTTAGGAAAAATCTCTAGATTTGTAGAAAGATTTGTAAAGTTCAAGCAAGCAACCACCCTGTTAGTCAAAATAAATATGAACCTTTGAGGTTGAGTAATCAGCACACCAAGGCTACAGCCTGGATGGCTACTGAGATCTGCTACCAAGCTACAGGCTAGCGAGATGAGATGTCAGTTGGTGCAGTGAGACATGAAGATAAGAAATGAGAGAATGAAGTCACAGACTATGAGTTTTATTGCATTTCTGGATTCATAAAGACTTCTGGTTGGGCAAAGTGGAGGGAGATGAGTGATGCGTTTGGGATATGTGTGAAAAATTAATTTTGTAATTTGCATTTTATTCTTATTTGGAATTAAATCCGAAGCAGTCTCAAAGGCATTTACTGTCTTTATTGCACCCCAGAGTATATTTAGGCTTGAAAAAAACAAACTGCAGTGCTTAGCACAGAGCTTCAACCAGACAACCAAGCTGCTCTTCATTTCATTTCAGGAATAATAATGAAATTCTAATGCCAATGGAGAGAGAAATTCATTAAAAAAAAGTCTTAACCTCTGAATAAGTCACTTTCTAATCATCCTGTTACACAGACATCAACATTCAAATCAAAGGGATCTGGTTGTACATATCATATTTATGAGAACTTATGTAATAAAGCTTGTGAGCTGCACACACTCTACCCTAGTTTTAAACTTGGTTCTATGAATGATTAACAAAGAACTTTTACAGAATAAATTAAGATCTTAATAGCTAAATGTTCCCTAACTTCTTAACCATCCAAAGCATACAGACTGCAATTAGAGATTCAGAAACTCCACTCTAAGAAAGACCAACACATGAATATTTTATTTATTCTAGCAGTGGAATTACAGTCAAATTGTTTTGATCACTATTTCCTAGCATTTATCTTCAGATCATATGAGTGCACGGTATGTCTGAAAAAAGGTCCCTACGTTCCTCTTACACCCAGATAAATCTAATAAACTCAATTACGTGGAAATCTTTAAGTAAATGAGTAATAGTCTGTGCCATATGGACAGATGTTGGTACTAACAGTCAGACTAGCAGGGGTGTGTACTCTGTTGCTTCTCTGAAATCCACAATCTTAAAAAAAGATTTCTATGTACTAGGTAAAGCTTATTTAATTCGGCTAAAAAGTAATCTTTATGACTGACACAAATAAAGAAAAAACTTAATTCTGTCCTCCATTTGAACTGGATCCTACTATATAATCAGCAGAGAAGAAATATTCAATAGAAAATTCAAATTCCTCTACTACAATATGCAGAGGACAGAAATAAACAGGATTTGATATGCACAGTGTATCTCCCTACTTCTTCGCAAATGTTGATCCCAACCCTCAGCTCACTAAATGCATTAAAACATCCAGCTAAGACTCCAGCAATATTTTTATCTTGCTTTTATCACAAGAGCTTAAGATGAACACCACATCACCATTTTAAGTCAGAAGCCCTGAGCTTTGTTAATGAAATGAAGGAGTTGAACAGTTCAGATTGAGTTCAGCTGAGGAACTGCAATTTAGGATTTTCCATAGGAGCCTCACAAATGGAAAATGCAGTGGAATCCAAATGAAACAATTATATTTTTTTGTTGTAAAACAAATAGTCCCATAACGCTCCCCAATCTTGTAACAAAAAAATTTATTCAACAATTCACTACATTCCTTCATATATTTATACCATTTTTATCAGACATATTTTTCAATAACAGAGGAAAACATTCAGTTTCATTTATGGGCAACACCAACAGCTCAGGGAGATCTAAATCCCTTCCACGTCAACTGGAACTCAGACCCAGAAGAGAGGTAATCCCCTTCTGTACAGGCAAAGAGAGAGTTCAGGGAAGCACAGAAAGTCAGGAGGCAGATGGGGACAAAACAGAGAGAGCAAAGAATGAAATCGCCACCACTGCTCTGAAAACTCCGAATCGTACCATGACTTTCATAGATTTACAGACTGAGATAGTCTGGGCTGTCGCAACATATGGCCAGTGGGAAGCATGTCTCACATTCCAATGATATAACCCCCAAATCTTGCCAAGACTCTTGCATTTACAAAAAGCATTTCCTTTGTCAAGTAGCAAACACTCTGTCTAGATACCAATGCTTTCACAGCATATTCTGATTAAATACAAATGTCTGAAAGACACTTCTTTTAAACAAGCTCACAATTGGATTATATTGGCTCTGAAGCAAATTCTGGTTGCACATGTTTACAGCCTGCTCTTACAAAACAGTGATGCAAAGGGCAGCTAGACTTTCCATTTAAATTCCTTAGGGAAGAGTAACTTCTAAAGCCATTTTGCCAAAAGAATGTTATTGTCTACGTTAGTCCACGGCTTGGAAAAAGCCACGCAAAGTAGGTATCGTTTTCCTGCCTTACTAAATATTGTAGAATGTACATTTCTGTTAAAAACTAGCAGTCAGAAAGCTCTAGGCTTCATGGTTGTGTAAATATCTTTACATACACTAACTCCAAAGAGTGTTGTCTTTGTATATGTATGCACAGAGAGCTTCACTTCTCCTCCCCTCTCAGTTCTTGTCGTTCCTCCCCTCAGCTTTCACTGCTACAGCAACCTCTGTGGACATCGATGAAATGGGTAAGAATCAGGTGCATTTTCCCACCTGAGAAAGTTTCGACCAAGTAGAAACACGCACTGGAGACATTAGAAGCATAGAATCATTATCGTTGGAAGAGACCTCAAAGATCATCAAGTCCAACCGTATACCTGATGCCACCATGTCCACTAAACCCACTAAACCATGTCTTGAAGCGCCACATCTAAACGTTTTTTGAACACCTCCAGGGATGGTGACTCCACCACCTCCCTGGGGAGCCCGTTCCAATGCCTAACGACTCTTACAGTGAAGAAGTTCTTCCTAATGTCCAGCCTGAACCTCCCCAGGCACAACTTGAGACCGTTTCCTCTTGTCCTGTCGCTGGTTACTTGGGAAAAGAGGCCGACTCCCACCTGGCTACCCCCTCCTTTCAGGTCGTTGTAGAGAGCGATCAGGTCTCCCCTCAGCCTCCTTTTCTCCAGACCAAACACTCCCAGCTCCCTCAGCCGCTCCCCACCAGACTTGTGCTCCAGACCCTTCACCACCTTTGTTGCCCTTCTCTGGACTCGCTCCAGCACCTCAAGGTCTTTCCTGTGGTGAGGGGCCCAAAACTGAACACAGCACTCGAGGTGCAGCCTCACCAGAGCGGATACAGGCCAGGATGCTGTTGGCCTTCAAGGTTTGAGACATTCACCGGGAAATGTAAGCTCCAAAAGGGAAGGCAGAAGAGAAGACAAAATGAGCATCTTTCCAGCTTCTGAAGGGGTGGGAGTGCTGGGAACAGAAGGAAAGAGACCTTTCCTTCCTTCCAGCAGTCAAGAAGAACTCATAAAGTTCATGTTTATCAGAAATGCCCTAACTAGAGGTTAAGAATCCATCATCCTTTAAGCAGTATCAGGAAAACCATTCATTAGGTAAGGACAACTTCTCACTTGGGTGGTACCCTAGCAGGTATGCTTCTTGTCCTTAGTTTTCTGCCCCGATCATCTATTTATTGGGATCCTGGCCAATGTTTTCATTGCCTGGGCAGGCCAGGTGGATGGAGCAGGATGCGCAGGTGGCATGGGTGTAGATTAGACAGGGACAGTATACAGCAGAATAAACCAGAAGAAATCAGAAGAGAGAAAATGTGCAATAGTGAGTAGGAGAGAGGAATAAAAGACACGTTGAGATACAGCAAGAAATACTGAAAACACAAAAAAGATACATTGCCACCTTTTATAAGAAAGTAAGGCAAATAAAGCAAAAACAGGGGGAAAAAAGTTGAAAAAGGAAAAAGTTATAGCAAAATTAGGTAAGATTCTATAAACTCCAGAAAAAAATGGAAATGACAAAGAAAACTGACTCAGTATTTAGAAAACATATACTAGAACATAGTATGCAGCAGTATATATGTGTAGCTATGTAATCCATTCATCTCAAGAAGGTATTTTTCCCTTTCTCTATCAAGCTTTGCTTCTCCAGACAGTAGAAACGAGAAATCTCTTGTCAAATGCTATATTAATTTATGCTATATGAAAACCAGAGCTCATCTGGCTTATTTTTTGTGATGAACACCCCATCAGAAATGACTGTATGTGCACATTGCTTACTATTGTAAACAACAAAAGCTACTGTTGCAGTAGGAAGCATATTCAAATAGCTAGGATTTCATATGGGCCACAGGGGCATACCCACTGACTTTTTTAACACTACGTTGCTAGTGAATTGATACTCTTGAGCTTGTGTTTGCTGTCTCTAAATTTTCTCTATCAAATACGTGGTCAGCTTAGAAAGAAGGTGGGACACGATAGACTGCAGGATGCTCCCTCTGTATCTTGTAATAATGTCAATAATACAGGTTCTGGAGACCAATTGCTGGTTCAAGTCAACATCAGTGTATAACCTCATTCTCCTAGGATCTTCTCACAGGAATAACATACTGAAAATCTGTAACAATTGTGTTGACAGTATAGAATACAGGATTGATTGTGTCTGTTCCGCAAACTACACGAAATAAGAATAAAAAGCACTGTATATTTGATTCAATGTCTGAATGAATGAAGCAAAATGATTTTGAAGACGTGGAGGAAATGCCTTCTGTTGAGTTAAATACCATTATTGTATGCCCATTTAAGAAGCTTATCTTGTAAAAAATATTTGTACCCCAGAAATCCTTTTGTAGTACAAAATCGAAATGTCTACCTTTTTTATGTTATTCTTGTCTTACTTTCTCTTGCCACTTGGGGAGAAAACATCAGGTTCTAACTTTAAAGTAATGGGTTCATCATCTTATTGGCACTTTATTTTGTGAAATACAAAGCTCAAAGGAAAATCTGCTGATTATACCATACAATATTATTGTACTGTAGGCAACTCATGTGACTAATATATTCCCTTTGAAAATGAAAAAAAAAAAGTATTATTCCTGAATGGAATAAACATAAAAAAAATGTGCCAATACTTACATCAATTAAATCCGAAAGGTCATGAATGTAATACTTGAAAACAGAAGCATTGGTTGCTTCAAGGGTGAGCAGGTATTCATTACGGGCCTTAATAGATTTCAGCTTGTTTTCAGAATATTTTGCTTGACGCTAGGAAAGAGATTGTATATTAATGTATTTGAATTACTTCATATTTGGTATGTAGCAAAAATGGTAACAATTCAAGCACACATTCCTATTAACAAGAAAAAAAAAATCTTAATTGCCAGCCTGTTATGCATGTAACAAATGTAATACAAAATGATAGCTTGGTATTTTTCTTTCAAACGTGACAAACCATATAGTAAGAATTATATCAGGAATAAAGTATTCCCCTCTCTGAACTGCAATTAAGTCAAGTTATCTATAACCCACTACTAGTTTATTATGTGTACCTTGTTTAATTTTATTTCCCAGTTGGACTTTTCTGTCTAATATCATCCCAAAGAATGTCAGAATTGCACTGAATTTACTTCAAATGAAGCTAAATAAAGGGACTATTTACTTTTTCCTTCATTTTTTCAATCTTTTTCACAGAGCTCCGTCTCTGGTGCCTTTCTTCTAGTCGAATATGAAAAACAGGGTCTCCTGCCCTCCCAATTTGTTTTTCTTCTTGCTTCTCTGCCTCCTTCAGTTTGCTTTCTGCACTGATGCTCTCTGCATGATACATGTGGTATGTTTTCATGACCTGCAAAAGACAAGAGTCAAAGGAGAGTTAGGAGAAAATGAAAACATAAAGGTATCTACAGAAAAATCACACAGTCTTTGAGTAAAATGTTCTCTTATAAACATGGACCTTGGATAAGTTTCTTTGCCAACAGAGACTGGGGACTTCTGGCTGCATTTTTCTTTTCTGATTTATTTAATGGTATCTCAATGGGGATTTTTTTTTTTCATTGCTCTGATAGGAAAGAGCAAAATTCTTCTTATTAAACTTCAGGATTCTTGTCTTTGAATGAAAACCTGAAATAATGAACAACTAGACTAAATCTGTATCAGTGCCACATCTATCCGACTTCAGGGTTAAGTTAACAGCTCGGCTGTTGACCTGGAATTTTTGAAAGCAGAAGGACCCCATCAGCACCGAGGAAAGGGGAAGGAAGCAGGGACAACGGGAAGTTTCGGTCTGGGAGCACATCCCCAGCCAGCTGGATGACTGTCCATGGCCTGGGAAGAAGGGGCTCCCAACTGCGCAGCCAGCAGATTGGGCACGACATAAAACCAGACGAGAGCTGGAGAAGAAGCTGCCTGATAAATAAGTTGTGAAGATGCTTTCCCCATAGCCCCCCCAGTTAATACTATTATCTTCTCTCTACACACACGCTGGCTCTGCAGCCAAGACAGCCTGGGATGCCAGCCTGCAAATACGTGCTACAGACCACAGAGAGCGAGAGGGACTGGTTCAGCCCAGTCCTCCCTTTCTTCTTCAAGCAAGAAAAGCCCCAGCTTGAATGCTGTGTAGCGGGCAACAAGCACCCACAAACCACCCACCTCTGCTGGGGAGGGCTGTCTCTGCCCACTTTCAGCAAAGAAAGCCTCTTTCTACCTTCCCTAATCATTTGTTGGTTGGTTGGTTGGTTTTTGTTGTTGCCTGAAGTTTCAAGCAAGGAACAAAGCAGGAAGGCATCCTCAGGCGGCCGGCGGCCTCTTCTTCACAGGGTGCCAGAGGTCTCACCAGCAGATGTTATCCTTGGGCTGAGGCCATGCAAGGCACTCGCATCTCCTCCCAAGGACACAGCCAGAGAGGAATCAATCGGGCTCTTCCTCCCTCAGGAGAGGGGGAGACAGACTACTCTGGTGAGCTGCCTCGAAATATTCCCTAGGGAGAGGAGCACTTTTTGTAACCGAGCAGTTAGACCAGCCTAAGGAGCATCCATGGAGTTGCAACATGGGACACTAAAGCTCGATAGCACAAATTCGCTGCAGCGTGGCTTAGCATGGATCAACACAAACCAACTGCACGCCGTGGCAGGCGATGGCTGAACTGATGCATATTTAAAGTCTTGTGCAACAGAATGAAAGAAGCTTTTAGAGAGCTGCAATTTTGCATAACCATGTATGTTATGCATACGTTATACACCATAACTGTGTATAACTATATATATATAACTGTGTAACTATTTAATAGTGATGCCATGCTGTTGATACAACTTAAATAGTACTGATATTAAAAATGAAACAGGCAACTAACTCTTCACTAACTTCCTGTAGTAAGGTAAAACAGTTGGTGACACCCATCAAAAATGGCCTTGTTTCTATTTTTAGAAACATACATTTACAGCTCTCTGCTGAAAAAACCCAAACTGCCCGGAGCAGGGCTCGGTGTTATTGCTGCCGCTGCTATTTCGCAGCGCAACCCTGCTCCAAGGCCCGACCAGAGAGCAGAGCTCCCTGCTCCAAAGACAAACAGAGCCGGACTGGGAAGAGAAGGCAAGCCCACAGAGCCCAGACTTGCATGGTCCCCAGCTGAACCAAACTGTAAGTTCGGCTTTAGCCTCCTACGTCCCGCACTGTCACAACGGCATTCCGAAAGTTGTCAATAATCTGTGCCCAGGGAGTCCAACTCATACAGCCACATGGAAATAAAAGAATTACTGCAAAGAAAAGAAATGCACTTCTTAAAGAAATGATTTATAAAATAAATCTTGGAAGCACAGAAAGTAATTCAGCTCTATTAAAAATGATGGGAAAAGGAAATTAAAAACAAGGTTTTGCCCTTCTCTTTTGGCCTTTTTATTCAATTTTTTGAGCCCTTCTTTACAGTAGGCTACAGGTGTTTGCTTTTATTTTTTATCTTTTGTTCTATGTCAACTCCAGAGACTTTTTAGTCGGTGGGACAAGGCTAACCCATGTGTCTTACCACCTAGAAAAGTTATTTTCTTTTGTACTCTCTTCAGCTCTTCTGCCTGCGGAGAGAACAATAATATCTTAGTGTTTCCTAACAGCACATCTCAAAGCATCTGACTTAAGTGGTGAAGCAAGGATTTGTTCTGCTTGCCAAAAGCAGCAAACACTGAAGTTTTTTTAAACAATTTTTCTGAGTGCCATGTAGCCTAGTGGACTAGGCATAAATGTCCTTGGGCAGTGGCTGTGACGTTTTAGCTTGCCTCCTTGCTGGGTGAAGGGGTACAAGTACAGCACTGCCAGCCCTCACCAAGAGGCTCAGATGTCTCCACGCTGACTCCCTTAACCTCTCATCACTGAAGAGTATTTCTTCCTCTCACTGCCTGCTTACACTACATGCTTCCAAATCCAGAGTGCCTCACTCTACTCCGATTGAAAGTCAAGTTTTGTGCGAGAACTACATGGAGGTCATAGTCTCTATGGGGAACCAAGATGTCTACTTGAAACCCACGTTCTTGCAACAAACTCTGCACAAGTTCTTGGTGCAAAGGATTCCTCAGATAATTAAAATTGAAAAAGAAGTCCTCCCTTTGGCAGTATTCACAGAGCTGGACAAGACAGTCTGTCCTACCCGAGTCACACTGGCTTAGAAATCAATACAGACTATGTACAGAGCATGATCAGCCTATGCATTTGACTCCTGTCCAGTTTGTTATGTTGATAGCACTGCTTCTCTCACGCACTAGTGACATCACTATTTTGCAAGCCTCTAGGGAAAGCTGACAGCTCCAGCCTTTTTCATGATTTGTCAATGTTTTTTAAGAGCTGATATTGCAGCAGCTAAACTTAACTTGAGAAAGCATCAGACAGACACATATGGAAAATAAATGGGAACAAGCTAGGGACTTGGCTTTGAAGTATTGCAGTGCACGCTTCCTCAACAAATTAGCTTAGAATCTGCATGCTACGTTGCATGCTAAGTTGACTCTTTCTTTTAACACTATACCATCTTTTCCCCCCACAGTTTTTAAAAGACTGTTAGATACTGTAAAAGACAGTAACAGGCTTGCATAATTCTTGTAAATAGACTTGCTGTATGAAGAGTTCTGAGATCCACATATTTTGATCCGTGAATATGTAAGAGATCCATAGAACTGTTATTCAAACAACAAATAATCTCATGAAATAAGCAATACCGCTTCTCAAATGTCTACCAAACTGTTGAACTGATAGACTATCCTGTGAGAGTATCCATCACTGAACTGACTTTAATTAGTCCCCAAAGTGCTTATTGATCAGCCATCAAGTATGCACTGAAAAGAGAGAGCAAGGTTGTAATTTTGCAGATGCTGAACTGTCAGCGCGACATATGCCGCACTCCTCCGCTGTAGTGAACAAGCATTGTTAAACACATACTAGTACCTTTCCGAAATTAAACAGTGAGTTTATCTCCTATTAATTTAGCAGGTTTATTCTGCAGATCCAGTGATGTAAAATACAGATTTCTGTCAGATAACTAAGTCAGACTACAAGCAGATGAAAAAAGATTATGCTACCCAAACTATGTACTCTCCCACTTGTAGGTGACAGACTGTTCACTTAGTGATATAAATGTCTCATTTTGTGTGCCAAATTTTCAGCTTCATAAGAGCTCAGCAAGTAGGCTTAGGGCAGAAGATAGCACTTATCACAGGGAAGAGCACATTAGAGTAAACCCTTAGATAATTATTTTATTTAAACCCACAATTGTTATCTGGGCAAATCCATCAACAAGACAGTAATTAGTGCTGTACTCCTGTGGGCTACAAGAAAGGAACGTTCCCGTAGCAAGGCGCTGGCTTTTGTTTTCTACATGCATACTTCTTTTCTAGAAAACTTCCAGAAAACTTCTTAACCCAACATACTAAGACTGAATGCTACAAAGTTAAAATATATTGGCAATACAATGTGTTACCATATGCTCAATTTTTATAATAAAACTGTATAATCAAGAGCTTTTTCACAGCATTTCGCAGGAAATAGGCGTTTACTGGAACAGTAGTTCATCCCTGCTGCAATTACCGTGTTTGAATTGTTTCAGAATTGTCTCTGCTAAGTTGTGAGCTCTTATCAGAAGGTGAAGTTGCAAGAGATTTGTTAAATCAGGTTAGCTAGTACTTTCCCCAAGAAATAAGTAAAAACCTACGCCAATTTTACTACATCAGTGGCCTCTAGCAGTTAAGCAGGCTCAGTATTAGCTGTTTTCAGCATCCTCTTCACTTCCAACCCAACCTCTAACATAGTTCTAGGAGTTGTCACTGATACATTACTACCAATACAGAATTACTGATTACACTTTCTCAGATCTCTGGTGTGCTACTGTGGTGTGCTACTAAATTGAACTTAACTTTTCCACAGAGAATCCAGATTCTGTGCTATTTCAGCAAAGAAAAAAGAAAATCTGGCAGCAACTACCTTGAGACATTAATCAGCCAAGATTTTTAAAGAGTAAGATAAAGTAATGGAAAATGCAAGCGGCACAGCAGCCCTGTCTTCTTTAATATTAAATTGTTTGCTTCGGACTGTCCCTACTTTCTCATTTTTCTGAAAACCTTACATTTGTATTGCTTGTGAAAAGTAGGATGCCAGTAGGAATAATTTGGAAAGTCAAGTGGGAGACATGAAGATGTATTTTTATGATGTGCATCACTTTTCTCCACCATTCGCCCTCATCCTTATTACCAGAACAGCTTGGTATTTTTAGCAAACTTGTCACCTCATTGATCCCTCCCTGACTCCTTTGGAGGTAAATTATAAATATGCCCTGACCCCTAAATAAATCCACTGGAGACCTCCCTCCATTGCAAGAAAAGAGCCTGCCTACCTTCTGTCTCCTACCATTCCCAATCACTCAGACGTTACTGCCATATTCCAGTACTTGATCTGGTAACAGAAGGTATTTTAGCTTTTCAGAGAAATGGGAGAAGAGTTTGACTGCGGAGCTCTCTCTGCTGCACAGATGATGTAAAATCAATAATCTGTTGCCTCTTTAAGTCAACATGGAAGAAGATTTCTAAATCTCTCAGTTCACAAAAAACACCAACCTAAATCTCCTACAGTTTTCATTTTGACCAACTATTTTTCCTGTAATTGCCAGGAAATAAACTCTGCTCTGTGACCCCATACAACTACCTGGGCTCCTCTTTCCCCATCCCCACTCACTCAAAAGATATGCCTCACTCTAGTTTCAATAGCTTATATCCCTACGTAAAACATGGGACTAATGACTAGTCTACACTGGCTGAAAATGTAGCAGGGAGAGGAATAAAAGAGGAATGCAGCAGCTGGGATGCTGCGGACGTGAAAATACTGACTGGCTGGCACAGCCAGAGAGAAGCCATGCATAATTAAAAGTACTCACTGCTCATAATTTTAGGAACTTGCAAAGATACAGAATGAAGCTTAGTTATTCAATTGTGTTTAGCATGATGTGTTGAGTCATAATTTAAGAACCAGTGCATAAAATACTGAGAATTGGAAATATAGAGTCTTAAAATGTGCGTAACAGGTAGAAAACATACAAATATGTAACATAACATGTAGGAAAACCTTCTCTATGTAAAAGAGATGGAAAATGAAAAAGTAAAGTTTCCCCTACAAAATTCTGATTACTCCAGCAAAATAAGCCTGCTTTGCTCACAGGTTCTTAGAACATCTTCTGAAGCTGTGGTTCACCTGCTTCTGTTCTTATATTTTCAACAATTCTGTACATGACGTGTAATTTTAATGAGGATGGTACAAGCCAAAGTCAACACAAGCTAAGCTACTCCCAGGGACTAAATGAAGAGCTATGGTACAAATCTCCTATTTCCGTGATAATTCCTAGTAATGAAAATGTGAAAAGGAACTAATTACATAGAATGTAAGAAACGAGAAAGGTCTTTTGTGAGTGTGCATTTTTAAAGAACAGTAGGTATTTAATACTCCAAACTGTCTATTTTTATTTTTTTTGACATTTCATTGCAGTTCTGTGTTTTCCACATTAAATAAGCAACCAAAATGTTTTTAGTCTCCCTCTCAAAAGGCAGAGGTTCAAACTTTCACAAGTTAAAAAATATCTTTGAGCAGAAAGCTTTTTTAATTGAGAATCTTCATAATGCATTCTTGGTGGAAGGTGGCATGTCTCTTCAATTTCTCAGTGATTTATTATTTTCTTCTCTTAGAGTAGTTTCTTCTTTGCAAAATCTACAGCACTGTTTATCAACTTGTTTGATCTAAAACCCGTCAAAACCAATGGACACAACTCCTTAACTACGGCAGGTTTTAGATCTGGCCCTATGAACATGTTAAAAAGGATTTTCTGAGGCAGAAGTGCAAGGCTAGATATTCAGAGATGGGTCCCAAAGTCACCTTTTTTTCCTGACACCTTCTATGCTACAGACCACTTGATACAGCATTATCACCAGAAGAAAAGTCTGTTATTATTCTGATACTTAGTAGCTTGTGTTTGAACTCTTCCATTAAAAATATCCGGACCAAATCAGTAGCAGTTCCTTTAAACATCCCATTTATTCTGGATCATTCTAGATAAATTGGTTTCAAGATATATGGTGCTTGAGAAGTCTGAAAGTAGGTGTGGTGAGGCCTCAGGTCTGGCTGGCATGCTAGAGATGGGTGGTAGAGCTTCTCATCATTTGGGTTTGAAACAAGAATCTAATTCAGCCCTTGATCCCGTATCATTAGAGAAATCCAGACATGTAACATCTTAATACATGTGCCTAAGGGACCCACTCTCTATCTGCAAAGTTCAAGGAGTAACAAATAAAACATGCAATTTCTTTACATTGACTATATACCTGTGCCTCAGAACAAGCACCTTTTATTACTTTAGCTTTTAGTGATTTTAATTCTCTTCTCTCTTTCTCTTCAAGGCACTTTTATGCACAACTGTTTGTTTTTTAATTCTGGAAGGTGACCTTAATTTACAGACCTTTCTTGTAAGCTAAGGAACGATAATAAGGAGTAAATAGATTATTAAACCCTTCTTCATATGCATTAAAAGCTCTGATACCTTCCCCTCACTCAATGGCTTTAAAGGTATTTAAACTCCAATAAGGCTTCACATTTTAACAGTTGTACTTCAGAAAGGTACCATTCCTTTAAAAAAAACCAGAAGTGACTGAGAAACATACCCGCCCCGAGATGAAAATTGTAGATACTTGTTTTGGTAAGGCCACTATGATTTTATTCTGTAAACAGTAAATGTTACACAGAATTAAAAACCTGTGCATGGGGTTTCCATCTGTCTAGATATTGTTCTACCTTTATGTACACAAGCAGATATACTACACAGATACGCTGATGATCGTTCTAAGCATGCAAGCAGTGGAAGAGATGCTACTCTGCACCATATAGCCACTTCACTAAGTGTGGGTTGTATCTGGCTAAATGTGGGCATCTACAGCTGATCAAGTCCTTTGCAATCAGTGAGAAGCTGGACAACAGAGTTAATGGTGTAGATCATTTCTCCTGAAGCAGATGCTTGCATCTGATCAGACAAAGAGGGCTGATCTCTTCATATTAGATTTCCAGTGACTATAATCGGAACCCAGATCGCAAGCGAAGATATTTGTACCTACACAGCAGAGCCCTGAAAATGAGGTGAAGTAAATTTCAACCCAAGAAACCATCCTGCAGCAGTAACCTAATTCAAATTATGCACACACTCTGTATTTTATTAACTTCAAAAAACTTCCTATTTTACAAAAATCTTAAATTCTGAGAAAGGAATTAGCATTCACTGGAAGCCATAACATGGAAGTTACTATCTGAATAAATCTGTAGCCATCAGTGGGAAGATATAGCACTAGCGTGAACAAAAAGAGCGCAAATACCAAAGTCCAGTCCTGCAGATTTTCAATGGTGATTCAGCAAAGTATTTCAGCACATGCTTCACTGTTTTCCTACCCTGGGAGCACCGGCACTAATCCCGTGCCTTGCCAGGCACCGGAGTTACACAACTGTTTAATTGAAACAAGACCGTATCTTCAGGGCTTACTCACCACTGAAGCCCCACTTGTGCAAGGGCTCCTGCAGTCGCTGATCCCCTGCAGCTGTGACAATTGTCTGTGGCTATCACTGCTCCGCAGAAGCTGATCCCAGCACTGGGATTCACTGACTACAGGCCTGAGCCAACAAGGTTTTGCAGTATCCCACCCTACAAAATCAGTGGTGATTTCAGAAAAAAAAAAAAGCCCCGAAGAAAAGCACTCAAAAAAAAAAAAAGTGGTTTAGGTAGGTTTTAGGAATCTCTGTCCATAACTACAATCCAAAAGAACCCAGGGCAGTGTGACAGGTTTAATTTTCTTTGCATCTCCTTTTTGCCACCTAAGTTGTTCTTGAGTTCAAATGTTCTTCAACCTGTCCACTGATGGGTGCACAATTTTCCCTAGGTCAAAAGAAAAACTGACAAGATGCACAAAAGCAATGCTTGACTGATCTCTGCATAAGAGCTAATCTCCGACATCTTCCTAAACATCCTTAAAATCACAAATTGTTTCTTGATATAAATATTGTGGGTTTTTTTTATAGTCCCCAAAATCTTGAGGATAGGGAAGGGAGCAGTCTAGAGATTGTTACACCAGGTACTAGAGCACAGATATTTCAGTTCTTCCAGACAGAAGAGAGAATTTAGATGTACAACTTCCTCTAGCAGGAATCAACTTTTATAAGAGGTGGTTGTCACCAGTTCCTCTTCATTGTATAGCTATGTTTAAAAAAAAGTAACTCTTGCTTTCTTCCTCAGAACATATGCCCTCAAAAAATACTTGGGGAAATAGTTATTAGGTAGACAAGACATCATTATGTAGTAACAAGTTGTGTAGATAGGTTTCAAAGAAGAAAACAAGTTCAGACGTAACTTCTCTCAAGATTTTCCAGCGGGTTAGCAGCAGCTTGCCAGAACGCTCATAGTGGTTTGTGCTTGACCTCTCTAAATGGTATGGAAAGAGTACACAACCCTCTATTTTTCTTTTTAATATTTACTTATCCCAGTCAGGGACAGGGCAGGGCACAGAAGTAACATTTAGACAGCACAGCACTGGATCTGCAAGCACCTATGATTTTTACTGAGTGTAGTCCATGAGTCAAACCACATTGATGGCAGCATGGACGAAAACAAGGCAGAAAAGGAAAAGCTTTGCTCTGGTAAGCTCTGAGTAGAAATGTCTCATTAATAGTCAACAAAACTTATCATAAACTGGCTTAGCATAGTCTGGCGGGCAAAAGGGTAGAAAGTAAAGAGTAATCCTGAAAGCATTAGCATATGTATTCTAAACAAGTGAGAAGCCTTTCCAAAAGAGATAGTTTAGACTTGCTTAAAAAGACAAAAATAAGCACCTCCACTGGGGGGTACCTTACTAGATAAAAGGCCACTTAAAGCTTACAGAAGAAGTCCAATGTGGAATTTGTGTAAGATAAGCTAAGTAAGTTACTGTACTTACTGTGTAAAGCTCGTTAAGTACTTTCATTAAGTCTTCATGAAGCTGAAACGCAATCTCTTTGCTCTGTAATTAAAAAGAAATCATTAGAAAAAGGCACTCAAAAACTGCAGCATACATTTGCTTCTTTATATTCATACTCATCGTTCATCCTAGATAGTGAACACTAGGTTGTTCACAAAGACACAGTTCTGACTGAATTACAGAGCACTAAAAATAATGATTCAGGGATGCAGAGGTAGACAGATAACATCTGGACAGAAGATTCCCAAAAGGAGACTCAGAAGTAATTTGAGAGGTTTCCCCATGAAGCATCAGGAAATTAGGTGCCAACAGAAAGGGTGAAGTTCAGGATTAATGTTATAAGCCTTTTTAATGGAAAAAACTATGTACTATTTTGTAACTGCTATGATATATACAAAAACTAAACCACGTGGAATGTGATATTCTAGAGGGACATCCCACCCAATTTTACATCTAGAATAGTCTTTGTTTTTCAGCACATGCAACTATCTAAATATTTATGCAAGAAATAATTGTGGTTCCTCTTTGAAACAGATACCCAACTGCATAATATTCCACAGAGTGGGCTGCTGAAACAGCTTTGTTTAGCTTTTCTGGACTGTCTTTACTTTCGTTCTGACCCAGAAAAAAGAAATGTTTAGCAGTAGTTATTAACGAAAGCAAGTATGTCAAAATAAGAGTATTTAACAGGAGTCTCATTCAAATATATTCCTTTGTTAGCTGTGCATGGCAGTTCAATCAGATGAAAATTGTGGCAACTGTGCAAGAGTTGAAGGCATCTGTACCATAGCCTTTGGAGAACAGCTATAGAATAGAGCTACGGGACTTGGCAAACAGCCTGGCTGCATTTCTTCTGTGATGCTCAGCATTGTAAAATCCATGCTGGAAATGTCAGCTTTTTTTCCTGTGAATAACTTGATAATTAGCCCAGCTTCTAAAAACTTCAACTTCATGATAGATAATGGCCTTAGCTATGAGAAGTACTTTGTATCTGTATAGAAGCCAAAGAAAAATCCTCAGAGACAACTCATCTCCAAAGCTGCTGACACATACTTGGCCATCACTAAAACATGCAGGAATAATGGTTTCTGAATGGGAATTTCCAGTGAAACGCCCACGTACGAGGAGGAACCATGCCACACATCCCACCCACTGCGTCTTCCAGGAGGATAAAACAGACACATACGGTAGTTGGAACAGAAAATTTTGATTTTTTTTCTCCTATTCCTACTGTCATACAACTAACTCTGGGCAGTATTTTAAGGAACTTGACATATCACTTATCTTGCAGGTAAGGATTGGAGTGAATGCTGGTGATTTTTAACTGACAAAAAGCTAGAAACATAAACTAAAAAAAAACTTCAGTGAAATTCTTGTATTCCTAAGGGCATTAGCTGGAGTAGTTAAGGCACAGTGAGACAGATGCTCTGAAGTCGAGTTACACAGAACTACTGTGAAACTTTCCTTATTGCTTATACTTTTCAAAGTCTGGGATTTTTCATGAGTTATGCTCTACTACTGAAGTATCTAGAACCTAACGCTTAATACTTCCATTTCTTTGCAAATATCAGATTATTTTCATCTAATATTAAGGACAAAAATTCATATGCATAACAGTGCACAGAGTGCTTGTAAAGAATTGGAAAAGGATTGCAGATTTGCAAGCTGCTGTATGGAAACACAGTAAAAGCTTTAGCAAAAATTCTGAATTGCTTTTCATTGCTTTACATTGGCACCCTGCCTTTAAAAGTCAGCAGCGCAGCTCTGACACAGCTTACACATCCCCTCAGAGCTCCAAGAAGTGGTGGCCACCTGTCTTCTCTTGGCTAGCTGCTTCTATAGTGCTGAATATGAGCCGTCTGTTCTTTAACTTATTTTAGCAGAAAGAAGGACAAAACCTACAAATGCAATGGTTGACATTATGTCTGGAAGATGAAAGCATATATGTGTGGGAAAAAAATGTAGATGAACTCCAGCTTCAAGCAACTTATCCCTTTCAACTCTTGGTCTCTACCATCTCAAAGCTGATGACAGCTCGAGGCCTAAATACAGCAACACCAACTCTAAGGCAGCATGCCTTAACCTGGCAGTGCAGAAGTTTGTTTGAGAATATGAGACAGAAAACCCCAAACCAATTTTCTCTTTCCCCTCTGCAGATTTTGTTGTAAGCAAAGCACACAGCAGTTCGTTGAAAGATGCACCCTCCTTTTCTGCTCTTCAGTTACACCTTAATGCAAACAGACACCAGATGAGTTGAGGATTCGGGCAATGATCATTATTTAGTAGGACCTATTTCTTCTCTTTGCTCCTGCAGAGCTTTGACCAGCACTGAGTACAAGCTGTCCAGCCCTCGGGATTACTGGCCACCACACATACATGATCTCTTCCAGGCAACACACTGGTCAAAGGTAAATTTGAAAGTGAATGGAAGAGACAACAGTAGAGGAAAGAGGGAGATGTTTTTAGGAAAGGACAATAAGCTTTAAGATGGCAAGCAAAAAGAGAGGGAGGGAGGTGATCAGCAAAAAGAGTAAAAATCAGGAAGAGACAGCTTAGCAATGCCACATGATCCCAGGTGAGTGAACTTCCACCAGCTCATCTGAGGACTCCAACATGCAGAGGGTGCCTGGAGTGATGGGTAACATGGCAGCTGCTGCCTCTTTCTGATGAGACTTTGTAGGAATCGTTCAATAAATATCAGGATATTTCGTTAACCTTAGGAGTATATAGGGGATTTGTTTTCAAGAACTAAAATATTTTACATTAGCATTTAAGATCAAGAAATACTGACTCGAGTGGCAACCGATACAGCTTTTAGTGTGTAATATATAGCACGTTAGAGCACCAGATAAGAAGTGCATTTATTTTCAGTGGTTAATGGCTCTCCTATTTCTCTTTTATGCTACCTATTCCCTGCAGTCGTTCAGCATGTTTGAATGGTGTGCTCCTCTAGGAGCTTATCCTCAGGGTAGCCAAACAACAGAAGGTAAGATGCAGCGCACATTTTCCTGGAGCCGGGTTGATAGCTCTAATCAGGCCATTAAAACCTGACAAACTATCACTGAGGTGCTTCTTTATTCACTATGTCCTAGAGAAATGTGTTAGCATCTATTAACCAAAAGAACAAAGGATATAATAAAAATGTTAGAGCACATGCAAACTCTTCCTAAAAATATTTTATATGTTACTAATCCTGTTCAAAGCATTAAGAGACAGTAGTGTATTTTTTTCACCTAATAGTAGGATAGCTCACACCCATGCAACAGACAAATCAGTGTATCTAAACCACCCTTTCAGTATCTGCTCAACTTTCAACACATCAGTGGTCCTACCGGTGTTATCAAGATTTATATTCATGGATTAATGTCTGAGAAACTTAAAATTTTATTCCACATTAATACCCTTTCATTGAAGTCTGTAAGAATTTTTCTATCCATTTCAGCTAGAGCATAATGGGGCACCCAAACTTTACTCTTTTGCTTTTTTTAACTGCAATTTAAGAGTCATTTCAGTTCTTCCTGGAATTCTTTAGTGTCTTGTATTTAGCACACACAACGCTACTCTCAGTTACATCATTTAGGGAAAATATTCTGTAACTATTGCTTTTAAATGAGTCTGCTGCTGGTCCCTGGGGGAAGTGATGTGCAAACCCTTCTTTTAAAGGAGCTTCCATGAGCTGCGGTGACACTGACATAAGCAACTCATAGTAAAATTCTGTCCCAGATTTGCCAGTCTATAGCAACAAATAGCTTTGCTATCCTTTTAAACCTTTAAATGTTTAAGAAAATGATGCAAAAAATCTCTATATACGCTACAATCTTCGTAACGTCAAATAGATTTGGCAGGTAGTCATATTCTTTGTTAATAGCCAGATTATGGAACTAAAATATTTATTGTGCTTGGCTTCTCCAGCATCTTTTATTGTAAACATTGGAAGATATATTCATCTTGGCTCGTTATGGTTTCTGTCCAAAGAAAATACATGTTTATAAATTATAAATATACAAGTCTGCTTAAGGATTTTGTGGGTATGTGTTTATACAGTTGATTATTAATGCTGGGGCAACCAGAATCACTGCATGAAATGTTCTGCATAGTACTTTTCCCTTCTGCTTGACATTTTTCCTTATTACTTTATTCTTTAATTGTCCCCATGAGGCCATCTACCCCATCTGCCTGAAGAAACACGCAAGCATGCAAGGCTTGAACTCTGCTACTTTATGTTCATAATTTTATGTGCAGCATGAAGGCCAGCAGAACAGCAATCTGTACTGCTTTTATATTTTCTTTTCTAAAAAGAAGAGTTTAAGTGCCTATCTGGAATTATGAGGCCTGACATAATAGCATCAGATAATTGCCACAAAATCTCTCAACTAGATCCTATCTTTGTCCTGCATTTAGTACATTTAAACAGATGCTGGTTTCTGACCCCGGGAAAAAAGAATGACGAAGAGCTCCTGGGACAACAAAACTAATGAATATCTACATGTTATGTAGGCCAGCCTAGACAGGAAAGCCACGTACAATCAGGTACCTGAATACAATATATCCTGGCCCATCAGAACACGTACGGTCGGACCAACAGGGATCATTTCACCAAAGCAACCCAAATACTGAGAGAGACGTATAGATGCACACAAAAGGAAGAACCAGAATGAGGAAGAACAGAGACTGAGACAAGGGCAAGGTACAAAGACCAAGAGGCGCAGACACCCCTCATCACTACATTTCGTATAGACCAATACCGGGTACTTCACACACCTTTTACAGAAGAACTAGAGAAAGGGGTTGCTACAGACTCATGACTTTGTGCTGTATCCCACATAGGAGACATCAGCAGGAGGGGGAACAAAACAATACTCTACCAGTAAGCATGGCCAGGAAATGAGGAAATTGTTTCATCTTTTCAGTACTACAGTTCCAGCTGGAGCCAATCTCAGGACAGCATACAAACAGTATCCCTCCAGAAAATGTTGGGATCCCTTCATAGAGAAATTTCATTTGAGGACCTACGTGCCCACTAGTGAGGTGGAAAAAGCCAGTAAGGGCTACCATGTGGCAGAATGGGAAGCCACATCCCCTCAGGAGGAGAGAAGGGGAGCAAAAAGAGGGAGCAGAAAGAGCCAAGAAGCTCAGCGTGACTTTGCTGTTGTCTCCCATATCTTGCTTGTCAGCAATGGGGCAATCCACTCTGAGCCACTTTCCCTTTCTGCAACAGGCAGATTGGCGGTTCAGAGCAGATCAATGGCGATCTCTTGGTGTAGTTACTCTTCAGACTTGGAAGTGGAGCTAAAGCACCTCCAAGGATGCAGAGGCTGCTGCTGCAAGACCAAGGGAGAACTAAAACAAGACGATAATAGTGATGCATAACACTATTAGGTTAATAAACTGGAAGATACATAATTAAGGATCTAATTATTGAATATAGAGATGCTTGATTAGCTGGTATTTGGAAATTACTTAGAAAGATATTAAGTGCTTCTATGTGCCAATGGAGTGAAAGCCAATGGAGTACAGATACATTAGACAGGTGTATTTCCTGCTCTCGACCAAGGACTGCAGAAAGATAGTAAGCATGCACTTGTCAGTCATTATTTTTTGTATCTTCATATTACTACTGTTCTTACTATTTACTTTCTTATTCACTTGTAAGACAGCGAGTACCTATTTCATAGAACAGTATGATCAGACCCCAGTGGAGAAGTATCTGCAGGATATAGTTTGTCTCTAATCTGAAATCTGAGAGCAGCAAACAAATCCCATAGGCTGTCATAGGGATGACACCCATTGAGACTGATTATACTTTTCTCCGACAGAATTTTATTCCAAACGCAGTCTTTTTCAAAAGTAACCTACAGAAAGTGACAGAAATTGGTTAAATATTCTATTTGATGTTTACAGATCTCCAACAAATTCCACGTCATTTTCTTTAGGGAGAACACAATTTTGATGGAGGAGAGTGTTTGATGTCACCTTTCTCATTCTAAGTGCACCTTCTCTTTGCTCCTGTGACCTCTTTCCTGCATCGAGGACTGCAGTACAGGACACGTTGCCCAGTGGACATCCATTAAGCAGTTCTGAGGCAGTCTGTGACATATCTTAAGTTAGACTGCTTGTTCACATCTGATAGAAATTATCACAAAACTATAGAATGGTTTGGGTTGGAAAGGACCTTTAGAGACCGTTATGGCTGAAGCTGCCCATACGGACTAAACACAGATGTAGACAGATTATGTTCTTCATCAATAAAGCAAGACAATTTGCAAACAGCTTCACCTCCTGCATAGGTCTTGGTTTTCTGTCTGTCCAATGATGTTCACCTCATTTTATAACTCCCTTCTCATTTCACAGAAGAGAAACTGGAGCTTCATCATTATATCAGGTATAATGAGTTCTGCAGCTGGGAGCTAACACCAAATAAATCACCAGTACTCTGCAGCAAGCACCACACCAAGAACTGTGCACGCTCAAACTCAGTGGAAATACCAACCTTCTCCAAGCAGTATTGATTGCTGACAGACTGTCCTAAAAATGCATGTTCAGAATCGACACCGGTGAACAACCACTGCCACATTCAGGCCACATGCCCACGAAGCTCTCTTACACCATACCGAGGTGCCTCGTGCCTTCCTGCCACCCTTCCCCTCACATTACCAGCCTGGCTCAGATCCTTTCAGACGGCCTTTGCTGCTAACAGCCCTTTGATGTGATGCTATCACGCTGAGCGTCAGCTGGCAAACCCTGCTGAAAGGTAGGATAGGGATGTTGAGGATCTGGGCTCCACTAATGTGAGCTCCAGGTTATGCACAGCAGGACTCCCTCAATTTCCTTTCACTTCTTTCCCCTGTAGGTGATCCAAGTTAGGAATAAAAAAAAGCAGAGTGCAGCTACTTGCTCTTCTTCAAGAAGCTATGCTAGAAAGAGAAAATTTGAAATGTTGCACGTTCTTGGGCATGACAGGGAGAAAAGAGACAAGTCTGTCAGGAAGATGGGACAATATGCCTCCTGTTAATGCACTGAAAATGTCCACACGTTTTTCTCCTTCCGAGAGATAAGCTGCAGCAATCTCCATTAATAAGTCATGAGCGAATAAAGAAGGACATACACTTCTCCACGGAAAACTTTATCTAGATATTTTTGCACAATCCACCTGGAGAGATGGAAAGGAAAAGCAAGATTTCCAGTGCTAAAGAACTGAACTACACTGAAAGCAAACAGGCTAGTCTAATAACGCACACCTAGCGAAGAAGAGATTTCTGAGATAGGACATAAATGACTGAAAAACTATTTCAGATTCAATACTGAAAAATTTCTACTGGTCCAAGCAAGTCTGAGATATCTCCATAAAGACAGTACTGCAGCATGCTCAAATTGCTTCTCCCACTATCTTTTCAACTTCTGCAACAATCTTCTGTATTAGTAAATTCAGTGGTTTGTGAACTACAGTTTTATGCATCAGACATATACAAACAGACCATTACTGATTGAGAAACTATAAATTTCAACTCTGTTACTGTTAGAGTACAGAGCACACCAATAAGTTTGATTCATGTTTTTAATTTTTTCCTCCAAGTACAACCTATGCTCTCCCTAAATGATTCTTCTCCTCACCCCATTGCTATCTATCCTAGGATTGTGGTCAGGTATATGTGCAACCAGTTCCCTATTTTGAAAACATTAGTCTGGTACCCTTGCCATCATTTAGTCACACACTTTACATTCTTTAACCTTTATTCTTTTTGCACTCTTTTTTTGTATGACACTTGCTTACCAGCATCCCACTGTGACTGACGGATATGCATTTATAATCTATTTTTATTTTGGAACATTATAACAACGATTGCAAACACATTATGCAGATCTCAAACTAAGGCCGCCCAGAGTGCTTGCTTAGCACAAGAGGGATTTACACATTGTATGTGTTATGAAAACACGTAACGGGCATGTACAAGGACAAACATGTGCAGAGACAATGCTTAAATGATCTAATAGAAGAGGTTATGTTATCAAAAGTGTGCGTTCATATTTAATATCAGGAAGGAAAGGAAACACTTTTAGGAGAACCGCAGCGTAGGCTATCATCTTTATGCCAAGACACTACAAGGCACACCCTTACTTTGGCTTGAATCCGTTTCTCTCATGACAGTTACAATGAAATACTGTTTTTACAAATAATTCATTAATACAGCATTACTATTTTGGGAGTCCTAAGCAAAAACTGTTTCCTTTCTGCCTGGGTAGACAAGTGTGCTTTTGAGAGAAGAACAGGCTTTTTTCCCTGCCTTTCGGATATTTGCGATTCAGCTCTTAAGGTCACCAGCATATACAGCAGGTTCCCAGGCATTTCAGCACTAAGGATTTGCTCTGTGAGAACAGTCATGAAGAATTTATACGTGTGCTAAACCAGATTTTATGCTACGTGTGCTGAATCTTCTCCTCAAATGCTACCTATTAGGACACTTTTCCCTCCCTCATGCATCTTACAAGCCCGGCTGGAGGACTGCAGGAGAGGCATTACCTTCTTGAACATTCTGGTGGAGTCTTCACTTATCTGCATGAACCGCATGATCACGTTGTTCAGGTAGATATCACTCAACGTTGCATGGTCTTTGCTTTCTCTTCTCACTTGGTTCAGGAGTAAGTACCAGCAATTCACTGGCGACAAGAGGTTCTGGTCTTTCCTAAGGAGGAGATACACACATATATTATGTATAGAAATTAAAAAGTTATGTTATTAACACAAACATCTCCCTGACATTTACAGTCATAGCTTGTTACGTAAAAATGGCTGCTTCTGAACAGTCACTCAATCCGTTTTTGGAATAACTGGGGTTAGGCAAACTTCAGATCACTTTTAAGACACATTCTACAAATCCCATGAGGCATGGATACAACAATATAGAAAAAGTGTAAGAATTCAGAACACTGCAAGCTACCCGAGACTGTTAAAAAAAAATCTTGCCACAAAGCTTACAGTTGCTTACAGATGGAGTAGAAGCAAATATTCAAAATCAATAAAGGTCACTGCTGAAAGAGTAACAGTAATTAATTTTTGACGTTAGAAATAAACAAGCACTGCAAGCGCATCCCAAATTCTTCCCAAGTAAAATTGCAGGTGTAGATGTTTCACCACAATAGATTTGTATAACGCTACAAAAGTAGAAGGAAATGTCACAAGCACATGTATTCTGTGATCAGCATTCATAAATTCACAGGGCTCGTAAATACACTGCTACAGCCAGGCCCAGATGGTTCAGTTACAACACAAACAGAAGGACGGGACTTTTTCTACAGCAGTCCAGTTTTGAATTTCCGTGACAGACTTTTTGCATTGTAGGCCCACTCCAAGCTTTTAATATCGCAAGATGTGAAATCACAGATGACTTCTCATTTCTTTTACACAAAGCAAAATAAAAATACATGTAGTTCAACAACTGTTTCACAGACAACAAAAAACTATTTATAAAATTTGCCTTATGATTTTATTGAAATTTTAATTTCCAGTTTGCCTTGCATCTAAGTGCTCTAGAAACTTGCTGCTCTTTTTTTTTTTTTTTTCTCCCTCTTGTGCAGGGATTCTCCTATAGTCAAAATGATCAAGCATGCGAAGATAAAACAGCCAGAGGTGGTGATGAATTGAGGGAGAAACTCCTTCAACTCTTAGTAAATTGTTCTAATAATTAACTATTCTCACTGTTAAAAATATGCCCCTTAATTCCTCATCTAATTGTATACCTTTAGCTTTCGCCCTCAGAATCAAAGCAAAATCGAATGATTAGCAGACAAAAGTCTTTTCTTAATCATCACTGCATTGCTTTGCAATGAATCAGGAGCGAGTTAAGGAAACTTCTCCATTTTGTTGGAGACGGACGTCTTAACGCTGTCACCCAGAGCAAGGAGCTGCAGGGTTTTATCAGCCAGGTCAGCCCACGGGAGCAGCCCTGAAGGGCCACACTGATCTTACTTGGTCCTCACTGCTTCTGCGTGTCCCAAAGCCAATCTCCCAGACCTTCCTGCCTGTTCTGGGGGGAACGGTGGGAACAGCACTACGGGACTGCCAGTTAAAGTGACTTTCTCTGCAACCTCTTCTCAAAGCAGAGAATTGCAGAACAAAGCCAAAGGCAGGACTCCAGTCATAACCCTCGTGCACATCTGCCAGTCTGGATTTAAGACGATTAAGAACGAGGAAAGATGTTTGTATGCACAAGGCAGAAAGATTTTGCCACAAGCTGAATAAAAGCCAGGGCTCTCTCTGAAGTGGTGACATATGCACACGTTGGTCATTTCAGAGAAACATTGAGTCATTTAACTGAATTTTAAGAAATATGTATTACTGCTCTTCGAACTGTGCAAGTTGCATTTGGATTCACCTTTCCTTTGCCAGATGTGTTTGGAGAAGGCTTTTGTCCTGAAACAAAAGCTCTATCCATGTATCTCTAGCATGGCACTAACTGGGCAGTGGAAAAAGGTATTTGTTTTTCAGTTTTACAAACACAAAATATGGTTTTATACCCCTAAGCATAACAGGGCCTGGCAAATGCATTCATTAATCAGTTCAAGTCAGGAAAATAACCAGATGAGACTATACCAGCAAGTAATGCATTTGAAATGCTGTAGAAAACATGCCGTACACAACGTTTTGCCAGATACTACCTGACCGCTTCTGCTTTGCACACAAGTTACTATGCCATGAAAGGGATATGTTAAATTGTAAGCAAGGCATAACATTCATATCATCTTCATTTCCAGGAATAAGAGGGGTCAAGAGGCAGCACAAGTTCACATGCAACAACAAATCAAAATAGTTTTTTTTTCTTAATGCTTTTTTTTGCCAAAATTCTTGTCCTTTTTTTTTTGTAATCATGACTGACCTCTATTGAGACATTTTCAAATCCTGCCAACTCCACTGCAACAGATCAGCACACAGCTTTCAAGCCCTTTTGGGGTTCTGCATCTCTTCTAGATCCTGGCTGTATTTTAAGTGGTTTAAATTCCGTATGGTAGGTTAGGGATAATATTTGTGCAGCTTACCTTTTAAGAAACTGAAACCACTTGTAAGAAGCTTACATGAATAATTGCAGAGGGCCAAATCAATAAACAGTGTTTAGGCAATATTCTTCTGTCTCCAACTGCAATAAGAACCGCTATGCTGCTAAATAGGGGTGGGAATTTTAAATGTGCCTTTGAACCTGGCTCAACCTAGCAATATTCAAAACCAGCAGAAGCAAAGAGCGGTGGAGCACTCCAGCAATGGTTAACATGCGGGCGAGGGGGAAGGAAATCTCTCTTACTTGTACTGCTGATGATCCTTTGTACTTCTTGTTTTTGCCATGAACCTCTCTGCCAATTTTTCCAGGTTTCGGGAATACTCCATCTCTATTTCTGACTTCTTGCGGAAGAAATCCTGCAGATCCTGAAGAAGCTGCACTCTCATTTCAGTCTGTTGCTCCAGGCATTTCTGCTGCTCGATGAGTTGAGCTCGGATCTCTAATGAAAGAAGCACAGATCCACTCAGGTCAGTGAAAGCAAATGAGAGTCAAGTGTTACCAACCAAAATTACAAGCACTGCAGCGTAGTTCACAGCTGCACCAGCCGGAGCCATATTTCAGGTCCTGTGGTGGGACACAGCAGCTCTCACTTCTGCCACCACACACTTATGTCCTAGCATCTTCCCACACGCTGCCAGTCTCACAAACGGCTCTGGCAAGGGCTCAGGACACTGCTGGGCTCACGTGAGCAGACCTGCCTCCTTCCTCTCCCATCCTCTTCCTGGCCTTCAGCATTAGCACAACACCTGGCTTGGAGTGATCTCCTTGTAGGAGGTGGGGATGCAATTGTTTGAGCAGCAGCTCCTTCTGCTGCCCGGAAAAATGGCAGGATGAACAAGCAGTCTTTGGGCCGGGATCAGCCTGCTGACTGCCAGCTGGACCGTGCTGGCTGGTACCATCACGTACACCATGGAAACAACCTTGTCATCAACGCTGGAGGCATTGTCCATCATAACTGTGCACAGATGAGCTTCTGTATCCGCTTCATCTCTGCCAGGGAGGGAACTGGTGGACTATATATGCATTCACCAACATTTTACACCAAATATTGAGGAAAAAGCGTACCTATGTTTAGAGACAGTTATTCGAAAATTTGCACAAGGTTCCAGAGATTGTGGTATATTTATTAACATAAACCAAAATCAATCAATTTAGAAGAGAATATATGCTCATAATTATCATCTAGACTAACAGGGAAAAGCCTCCAGATTTCTTACCACTGTTTGCCATATGCAAAATTGCTATGTGGTAGGGTTTTTACATTTGGGTTTTGTCTTTTTTTGGTTGGTTGGTGGTTTGTTTTTTTTTTTTTTAAGCACTTTCATTTCTTGAGTGCTAAGCAGTTAATCACATTCTGGGAACACTTAGTCTAAAAGCATCCCTCTGTTTCTTTGGAGAGACTGGTTCTTTAGAGTTTTGTCAGCTGCCCAGGCATAGTGTAATCCAACATTGTGCAGTAAACACAGGAGCAAACATTTTGTGACCACAATATATGTATATATTTTTTAAGCAGTTTAACGCTAGAACAAGGACTTATCGATAGCAAATCAACATGCCAGAAGTGATGTCCATATAACTGCAAAATTGTTGTGAACTTTTACTCGATTCCTAAGATGTAACCATGCTGTAAGCATGAAGCATGGAAATCTTAGATGCCTCTCTAGCTTGAAATAGAAAAGCATTCTAAAAAGTACTACTAACATCACAGGGAACTGCAAACCAGTAAGTACTAATAACATTTCAAAAATCATCTGATGCAGCTAGGAACTAATGCATCCTCACTGACCTTAAAGCAGATATCAATGCAGAGATCCACTCTGCTGGGATTCAAATGTGGTAGTGACTGAAATAAGGTAGTATGAGCACAGAAAACTGTTAAGCCAATATATTTACTGGAGGAGGGAGACACTGCAGTATTTTCTTCCAGATCTCCTTTGAGCTACCAGCTGCTGTGTTAATCATTAATGAGATCATCATTTTTATAGCCTGGGAGGTGAACCAAAAAATTCATGGTTTGGTTTTCATTTCATTCCAAATCAGTTCATTGGAAAAGGACCATGCCTCCAGCAAGGATGAGCCACTGTAATACAACACTCTTATCAATGACATTCATGTACATAGAAGAGAAAATCACTTTGGAGCTGGAAGGTTATTAACAGAGACAAAAACCCAAGACTGCTTTTTTGGGTGTCCACTACTATTAATATTGCAATCGTGGAAAATTCCTGCGTATAGGAAACCAGTTGTACAGATTCACGGATCAGAAGCAACAATCTTGCCCATAAGCTGGAGTTTTGGCTAAATCCAAATCTGTGTACATGGTTCCTGTACTTTGGCCATCTCCCTTTCCCACCACAGGTTTTCTACCAGTTACTTTAAAAGCAGAGCTCTGTACAGAGCAACTATGTTCTGATTATTTTGTAGGTCAGTGGATCTTGCTGCTATAATTCTTCCTTTTTAGGCAGGCTTTTACCATAGCAACAGGAAAGGGAAAGATTTTACAAACAGGAATATATGAATAGAGATACAAGAAACGATAAACAGGGGATGACAGATACAATATGAGAAATTGCATTAGCTTCCTGATGCTGCCTGGGTTACCTGTGGACAGCAGTGGCTTCCTTCAAACTTGTATATTAGAAAACAAAATTGGAGCATGATTTCTGAAAGCTGAGGGTGGCTGGAGGTGTCCAAGCTCTGAGTAAGGCAGTAAGTTAGGGGTACGGGGGTACTGCAGCTTTATGAAGGAAGTTCCACAATTTCTGGCTATTTGAATCTCAGTAAGGAGAAAGAACAAGCTGGCTCTAAAAGGCTGAGCCTCTGGCTGGAGGAGAAAAAGGGGAGATGCACATCCCACTCCTGCCAGCTGACCAGAGTCTGTCCAGAAGAGACTTCAGTATACCAGTTCTCCTTCCAGTCTTTCACATCTTTCTGCTCCTCCACTTTTTAATTCTTCTTTTACTAATAACATGTGTAATGCTGTACTGGCAGGCTGAGGAGATGGCAATGAATAAGAAATCAGATCAGCTAATGTTGTGATTTTCACATTCCGATAAGAGAAAGCTGTGGATTTTAAAAAAAAAAAACAAAACCCAACAAAACTAACAAAAAACCCCAACAAACATTGGCATAAGAGCCAGTCAGCCTGAGTGGCTGTGCACCACAAAATCATAACTGTCCAAGTACTATTAACTAACACAGACTACACATTACTTACTGCTACGGAAAAATGCACCAAGGCAACGCTATCTTCTTTAACCAATCCGCAAGTGTGATCTCCCTAGGGCTACAAAGAGTGGCATGGAAGAGTAGCATGAAAAATTGTTGCACTGTATTCAAAGAAATAAATACCCAATACGCTGAGAAGGTGCCAAGTTAAAAGCTAGTAGAGCCCAAACTCCATAGAAGTGGAGACAGGTGCAGCAGGCAACAGAAGGGTGTCTGTCTTTCCTCTATTTTGCTGGCACATTTAAATTCAAAGTTGAACTGATACCAGCTGTAATGGACAATGACATTGTCCTATTCTGCTCTGCAGGGTGGCTGATGTCAAATGATTGCCAGGCTATTTTATGCCAGGAACAGGCACATTTAAAACCTGGATGAATTAACACCTTCTCCTTCTCTGTACAGCAGCTTTGAGTCGTACTCACTGGTTTTCTGGCCAAGGGCTGGTTCAAAGGGAATCCCATCCATTTGCACTGCAGCTTGAACAGACTAAACTCACATCAAGTGGAAGAAAAAACCCCACCCTTTGTCTAAGATTTGCACACACGACCAAAGCAAGGAAGCAGCCAATGTGACTGTAACTAAATCAATAATCTCTAAGTAAAGTTTTATTTCTAAAGATTTTCATGTTAGAAATTATTTGAATTATGTCCTCATTGACACCATCCTCTAGAATTATTGCATTAAGTATGAAATTAGGTTTTGTTTGTGGCAGCCTTCAAGATATAACTCTAACCTTTCAACAAATCTTTATCCTCTTCTGACAAGAGGTTAAACCAGTGCACTATGAAAAACAAAAGGAGACAAGATTATAGCTGTTTTGAGAGTTAAGTACAGAGTGGATGACGCTGAACTACTGACATCACCCAAATCATAACCAGAAATAAACTGGCCAAGGTTACGTCTTTGCACAGAGTACAGCATTACAAATAATGACTTATATAGCACTGGAGTAACAGACGGTATTACCCTGGAGAAGATACGTGTAACCAGTTGTAGGTCAGTGCCCCACCTGAAGGCACCCATGGTGAGATACACTGCAGGGTGACACACCACGATGACACTGGCCACACACCAGCAAGGAACAAAACTTGTCACCTTCACTTCCACGCACACCGAATCACCAAGCTCCATCAAACATCCCCCAAAAGCCACAAGAAATCCCCTCCTGACCTCAGAAGCTGGACACCTCGTAAATACACCGTATTAACCAAACTAACCTGCCGCCAGACCAACACTTTGCATGCAGACTGCCGCCCTGCCGCAGCACTCCCCGCCGCGACGCTCGCATCCCTGCCCTGCCGCACCGCACCAGGCTGTGCCCGCTGTTGTCAGCCCTCGGAGCCCTTCCAGACCACCACGACCCCTCATTACCAACTCTCAATCAAAGCTCTCGATGAACACTTGATGGTGGTGTTACACACTTCGTGGTGCTGTTACATGCCTGCTGTGAGCTGCTTCCCACAGAGCCACCCCAAGAGCTGCTGCAGCTAGCCATCCTTAAGTCCCATTTAAGTGGAATTAACTTTTGTGCTCGCAGAGCAGCTCTGCCGCGGTTTTTGGTGTTTGCTGAAAGCTCTGGAAGGTGCCGCAGAGCCAGACACCTCTCCCTGGTCACCCCTCGGCTGCACTGCAAGCCTCCCACTGCTGCCTCACCCTGCCTGGCAAGGAGCTATATTTAAGTCATGATTACGATACACAAACTACGCAGACACATTAATCCAGTAATATTACTGGATAACAATACAAACAGCCTCAGGGCCCCATCCTGCAAATGATTACAAAAGCAAGTAGCTCACCAGAACTATCTGAGAGCACAAATAGGCTCTCACAAGGCACAGTTATGTTTGCAGGTTTTACCTGCTCAGGTAACTTCAGACAAAGCCGTATCACTTCCCATCTTTCTTTAAATACCTCCTTCACAAAAAATATTAAAATTTCAGATTAGTTTTAAAACACTCAGAAATGTCTCATCAAATGCACTAAGGACAAGACATGGTATCTTCCACTTTGTATTTCCAAACCATTACAACTTAATCATTTTTTTTACCCCAGTGAGCTATCAACACACATATCCCTCATCCTCACATTTAGGATATCCAGATCATGTTTCACAGGAAAATATTCAGACTTTAAATTCAGCCTAGAAATCATCTGGTGACCGACATGCACTTTGTAATTAAGCAGATATTGGAGCATTAATCATCTTGCAGTTCCTCCTTGAAGACACTTGAGTCTCACATGACTCTCACTGCGCCTCGGTTATTTAGCGTAAGAAAGGCTATGCCTGAGCCTGCTGTTAGAAGCTGGGGTGCCGCATCAGGGAACTGATCTTTCGTGTTTCATCCCAACCTTCTGCCTTGGTAAGGACCTGCTTTTGGTTTCTCTGTCGAGACGGGGAGAGCTTTGGTCCACCTGAACACAGCTGGCCAACATTTGCAGTTTAGGTTTTGTTTCAGGGAAGCACTTAGCTCCAGCCCACTGAGGATGCTGCCAGCAGAGACATGGCAGCAGGAGCACTGAGAGGGGCCTGGAGGTGTCCTTGTGCACAGTCCATAGTCCTTAATGCCGTGGCATCCCTAGGATCAGCGCTCCCACACCTCCCAGGGATGTTATCCTGCCTCTCAACAGGCAAGAAGATAAAGATGATGAGAGGTATCAGCCCTGTGGTGGGTGCTCTGGCCCAGCCGCTGATACTCCTCTCTGAGATACGCAGCCTAAAGGTAGTGCTGGACAAGTTTTTATTTCTCAGAGTCACGGCCAGAAAGCTATTTAAGTGTTTCCATGACAAATGGTGAGGGAAGCTCTGTGGTCAGCAGGGTGTCTGGCTCACGCTCTCTTCCAGGTCCTAGCTGCCATTTTCCTGGACCACAAGGAGGAAATTCCACTTCAAAAGCCAGGAAATTCCACCAGCCTGACAGCTGATGAGAGATGTCGGGGTAGGGATCTCACAGGCTGCTGCAGAAATGCCGTTAAACACATCATGAGCCTGTCCCACAACATTAACTTTCTATGACAAACTAGTGACAATCACTTCCCAGTGTTCAGCATGCAAGTAAGAAGCGTGGCTGCATCTATGACAAACTAGTGACAATCACTTCCCTGTGTTCATGCAAGTAAGAAGCGTGGCTGCGTAGACAGTGATGCCCTTGAGCTCCTGAAGACAGGACTTTTGTGGACTTTGTTCTACCCCCACAGCCGGCTTCACTTAGGACGTTAAGTGTACAGTTTAGGGGTTTTTGGGGATGTGGTTGAGGTTGCCTTCGACAGAAAATGTCTCCAGGCTGTAGTGCCCTGTGGAAATGGATGGAGAGTGAGAATCATGCCTGGTATTTGAAGGGTTATACAAAGGGTCAGGAATCTGAAGCCCCCGTTGGCATCTTAAAAAAACCTGCAAATCTCGTTTATTCAAGCACTTTGGCATGCTTTAATATAAAAACAGTCCTTGTGCAGCCATTAGCAGGAAAGCTGGTGTAAAGAGTCAGGAATCTGAAGCCCCCGTTGGCATCTTAAAAAACCTGCAAATCTCATTTATTCAAGCACTTTGGCATGCTTTATTATAAAAACAGTCCTTGTGCAGCCATTAGCAGGAAAGCTGGTGTAGAAGCCATTTGCAGGATGAAGATAATTGTTTACAGGTCGCTTCAGTTGTTGTGCTGAAACAAAGAGAGCAGAGAAAGAAGAAATTCTCTCTCCTTGCAGCTGCAAACTTTGTTCTACACATCCAAGCAAACACACTCCTACCTACTGCAGCCACAGACTGGGCAACAACATGCCCCCAACCAGAACCGTCTAACTGGGGGATCCCAGTGGATGGGATCCAAAAGGGGTGGCTGCATTAGGGCACCTTCCACCTTCCAGTTCCCCTTGAAATGGGAAGACATGTCTGGAAAAGCCAAGAAAACCTCTATACGTAGCTGAAGAAGCTTTTCTTCTTGTTGTTCTTGGACTAATGCCCTCCTGCTATTCACAGCCACAGCTGCTGGTCACTTGGCTGCCCACAGTCCGAGGCTGAATGGAAGGCAGTGCGCCAGCTCACGACTTGGCAGGACACTTCTTGCCACAGTCCTACTGCCAAGCGACCGTGGATTTAATCAGGCAGTCTGCCTGCACCACATTTCGAGTGCCATTGCTTTTACGGCAACTGCTCTTTTGCACCCATAGCTAAGTGCTGGCACTACGTCCTACCAAACCTTGAGCACGGCATACTTTGTCCTTCTGGTCACAGGAGCTGGGACTCTGAGGACAAAAACTTCTATCCTTCAGAAGACAGGGAACTTTGTTTTGCTCAACAGTAAAATCCAAGCTCATCCTAAAACACCGCCGACCAAAAGGGAAGAGAGCAAAGCACAAGATGCTCTGCCTGAAAGGTCTGATGCAAGGTCTTTCACCTCCCGCGGCGGGAGCAGATGCTCCCCTGCAATCTAACTGCCCCACCTCCAGACAAGCAAATCAGCTCTGCAAACCACCAGCACACAAAAGAAGAGCAAAGAATCCACAACAAACAAGCCCCAAAACACATTTAAGAAGAACAAAACAAAGCAGACACTACCCCAGCCTTGGTGTTCGTGGCAAAGGTGTGCAGCCTGAGAGAGGAAAAAAAGGAGAGAGAAAGACAGAGACAGACAAGGAGTCTGTGCGCATCTTTGTCTGCCAGGCAGACAGGCGATCATGCAGTAGGTGTCTAAAAACCCATTTAGGCCATCTAAACTGTCAAGATCTATGTGACAACTTATTCTGAAGCTTTTGAATGGCTTCGACCATCCGGGGTTTTTTATGCTTGTTAAAGATACCACGAGCCTTTCCTTGCAGATTTCAATTTTGGGCACATGAGAATAAAGGAAACTCAGTATACGCAAATCTTTCTCTTCTTCCTATCAACGAGGTATCTGCCAGAAGAACAGAAAAATGACTCATAACTCTCCTCTGAATAATTCTTTGCAGCAATGTCTGGCATGCCAGATTGACATGAGCACTCTACAAGAGAAAAAAAAAACAAAACCATACCCCTTCCTGGCCACCGACTTCTATAAGTCTATTATTTAATTTGGTTATTATAGACTACTCTGATTGCTTTAATCGGTAGATGAAATGTATCCTTCCTTCTGGTTATTTTCTCTGTATGGAAAATTCTTTCCTTACAGAATACAGACTGTCTCTTAACTATTCAACAGAATGCACCCAGTGCGTGCTCTATGCTATATTCTCGTTACATACTTGCTCTTCCGTGTTTAGATTGTAAATTCTACATTTCAACTAGCACCTAAGGAAATGTTATTTCAGCTATGTCACTTCATAAAGTGGAAAAAAAATCCAACCCCTTCATTTCTACAGCAATAAAAGCAGTTTTAGTATCAAGTGACCGTCAAGCTCACATCTCCCAGAAAATTAATGTCAGCAAAAGATCAAGGCTTGTAAGCTAAATTCTGACCTCCGCGAAATAGAGATTTGTCACTAACTTCACCCATGCTGGAATTACTATCTTTACTTAAACTTACAAGAGGCTTATGCTCATCCAACAGACGTACTGCTGTCAAAGCAGGCAGTCTTTTCCCTCTTACATCCAAGGCCACACAACTCTCCCAGGTCACCCCATCTCGGTACCAAAACTTCTACAGACAGAAGGACAGCACAGAGGGAAAAGCAGCGTTTCCCATCGGTTACACTCCACGGGTATCATCAGAGCAGGGAAGAGAATGGTAGGCATAGCTCAGACCACTCATGTCCATGCCATTACAGATCAGCCTGAGTGTTTTTCAAAACCTTCCCAAAAGCTGGTAGCTGCAGGCAAGACCATTTCCCAGCAGCCGCTTACACCGGTGAGTGAAATACTACGTTCTCACCAGGCTCGGCGGGAGCACGGATGAGCTCTTCGGCGATGCTGCCCGTTGGGCACCGAGGGCAGCGTGCAGTGGGCAGGGTGGAAGGGGTCAGGCTGGGGAGCAGCGGGGCTTGGCACACACGTGCCACTGCCGCAAGACCGGGACTGCGAGAGAAACTCAGCCTTACCAAGCCGACTGTCTTCAGGGATCAGTGGAGAAGCTGTTCTGAAGTGAACACACCGCTGCTGGACAGGTGGGGTGGTTTTGCTGCTCCTGAAATGCTGTACCTGTTCTGCGAATTAAATCAAACTACAAGGTACCCTTTTTCTGGGTGATGGTTAATTCTATTGTTCTTCACAGACAAACTGCTGGCAGGTTTTATCTTTCCGTACGTATAACACTTACTGTTGTGCTTTTATTTCAGGTCACCTGGAACTTCCCCCCACCAAAATCTCCTTATTTTTGTAGAAATTCTCTACCTGTGTATTCACTATTTTAATGAAGAACTCATAATATTTGCTTTTTAAAGAATAGTAAAATGATTTCTCCTTGGTTTGTGTTTTATTGCTTTCTTTTAAAGCCAGAACAGACTTCAGGACACAGTTACAAAGTTCCCTACTGCTCAAGGTAGTGTCTATAGAGCTAGTTACCCGTACAATGAAATAAGCACTATAATGTGAACCATCACCGAGCCTCTGCCAATGGAAAATGACCATGAGAGTGCAAACAAGTCAAGAAATGTATCTTAATCAGCCTTCCCCAAACCAGCCTGATTTCAATTAAACTTCCAGGCCCAGCACCCCACCTCTGGGGGTATTTCTGAGACACATCTGGGGTACTGTGCCCAGTTTTGGGCTCCCCAGTCCAAAAAAACCAAGGAGCTACTGGAGAGAGTCCAGTGGAGGGCAACAAAGATGATGAGGGGACTGGAGCATTTCCCTGATGAGGAAAGGCGGAGGGAACTGGGGCTGTTCAACCTGGAGAAGAGCAGACTGAGAGGGGATCTCATCAATGCTTATCAATACCTTAAGGGTGGGTGTCAAGAGGATGGGGCCAGACTCTTTTCAGTGGTGCCCAGCGACAGGTTAAGGGGCAACGGGCACAAACCGAAACTCGGGAAGTTCCATCTGAAGGTGAGGAAGAACTTCTGTACTGTGAGGGTGGCAGAGCCCTGGCACAGGCTGTCCAGAGAGGCTGTGGGGTCTCCTTCTCTGGAGACACTCAAAACCCACCTGGACGTGATCTTGTGCACCTGCTGTGGGTGCCCCTGCTTTGGCAGGGGGGTTGGACTGGATGATCCGCAGAGGGCCCTGCCAACCCCAACCAGTCTGGGATTCTCTGAACTTCTCAGCTACCAGAAGTGGTGGCCAACTGGCCATATAGTCTCCTTAGGAGGTGTTGTGGACTGCTGCCCTCCAAAGGGCTCCTCAGAAATGAGTGATGTACCCATCAGACTACAGCAACAAATAGCAAGAAATGGAGAAGAAAAGGAGTGGCAGCTGGGAGTCTTAAAGTTGATGGTAAAGCAATGCTGTATGTACACAGGTTTACAGACCCTGTGATCACCATCATTGACACTGTACTATAATGTAGGCAAGTTTCTTAAACAAACCCGTTCCTGACATGGAGGACTTCTGGATAATCTTTTGTTTCCCACATACAACCATATTTGGTCACTGCTATATTGGTTTTCGCAATTGCCCCTGTAAGCAGCAGCGAAAAGGAGGAAATTGTAAGGCAGACAGAAGACGTGGCAGTCCTGTCGTTTCCTTTCCCATTTTAATTTGCACTTTGGAGATGGTGTTCCGACCATGCAGAAGCTGCTGAAGCACTAAGAAAACCTTGAGTCTTGCCTGACACTGCTTAATTATCTCAACGTGGCAGATTTAGGTCCACTTTTTTCACTCTTCTCTAGCACTCAGAAATTATTGTAGTGTTTTTATTTCTCGTGACTCCTCTAATTAAATTTAGATGGTAAAAAATATCTGAAACTGGTTTCAGACTTCCATAGGTGTCATGACTTTTCAGAATAATATCCAAGTGCCAGTTAGAAAATAAGATCTGTAGTGAAAGCAAGTTCCCAGTTACCCTGGAAATAATTCAAGGCAATGCCACTCCTTCAGCACCCTAATTTTAGATTCCCTTTCTGGTCCCTGTTTCCTCAAACTCCAAGAGTTTGTTTTCTTGAAAGACATGACGTGACAATTCAAAGAACATTTCACATCGTTCTGCCCTAGCTGAGATTACGCAGAAACAAGTAGTCAACTACTACATGCTGCACCCGTACTTCAACAAGCAGCGTATGTATGTCCTCGCTGTTGAGTCTGCACTAAGCACAAAATTATTTGGTAGCTGCAGCATCTGCTTTCAAAAGGTTCTTCTAAAGTTTCCTCAAAGTGCAGAACACAGTATAAAGGCATGTATGCAGCAGAAAAAAACCCAGTTTGTCATGATCCAAACAGTAACGAAAACCTAATGATCTTAATCAGCTTCCTTACTTGTAAGCTGGGTGAAGCCCGGTTAAGTCCCTGCCGTGGCTGCTGCAAGGGTGAGGATGGAGCTGACTCTGGGCAGTGCAGCCGTGTCTGCTCTGCGACAGACCCTGCATCACCCACCTGCCGACTTCTCCCTGAAATGACCCCAGGCTTGGTGCTGGCACACATCCTCTACTCCGGAGCAGCAGAAACCTCCCTACCACACAGATGTGAGCACCATTCCATTTTGTTAAGCTCTGTCACAATAAAACTCTTCCTTCTTAATATCTCAGGTGGACAGCTGACAAGTGAAAACGTCTGAAGGCTTCTTCTAGAAATTAAATGTTGAGAGATGTGTCTTTTCTTGACAAAAAATAAATTATTCTGAACCTCCGGCAGGTGACATAGCTGTTAAGATAAGAGTTATGCTGGCAGCCGTGCAGGGCAGGAACTCCTGAGCAGCAGGACGAGTGGGGAAGCTGTGAAATCTGCACATCAATCAGATATGGCCTCTCCTGTACGTTGATGACTATCACTGCGATAAGACTCAGGAATTAATAACTAGAGAAAATGCCCTCCCTGTATCCTGTGAAAATGATTCTCCATGCATGGCACATCTTTAAGAGGTCAGTAAAACATTTTTAGTACGACATACACCCCGCTGCATGCCATAAATAAGAGCACATGTTTGACCCAGCCATGACTTTCACTGACAGCTTTTTAAGTCCCAAGGTGAAGTCACAGTCTAGTTAAGGACAAAAAGGAAACCGCAATTTGTGCTCTGTGTGCCAGGATTTTACCCACATCCCCTTTCAGCCCAACCTGCCTAACATGCAGCAAAATACTTTCACTATTGCTTATTTATCTTTGACACATTTAACTCCTAAAAAATGCAATTTAACATACTGAGCATTTTTTCTTCTAAAACAACTTTGTAATTTTTTTGCCGCGACAGATCTGGGATGCTCCTCTTCTTCACTGAGACAAACAGCTATGCCACTGCGATGCCTTCAACACCAGTTTTAAAACTTGTCCGCATCCCATGCTCATTTCTCACCTGAGTACATCCTTGTAGTTGCATAAGGTCCTGTCTACTCTAGTCAACCGAGTGGGGCAAAGACACTGTCTTCGGCAACGTGCCAGAGCTGCATAGTCTGGTTTAGTTGCTGGCACACTTCTGGGCACAGCGTTAGACCCTGCCCGTGCCCATCAGCACCCTCCTCGCCGGCACCGGCTGTGCAGGGCTTAGGGGACAGCGCGGACTGGGGACTGTCCCCATCACCCTGTGTCGATGAGGTGTCCCCGTGGTGGTGGGAGACTGGAGCTCCTCCCTCACCCACTCAGTGCTGAGCAAAGGATGATCTCTACCACCCAATAAATCTTTGAACTAAGTCATATCACCATGGTTCATACTCCTTGTACAGATTTATCTGTACAAACACAAGCCTTGCTGGGGAATATGTCTGTCAGACCAGACGGACCGCGATCTCCATCATTTTTTAGTAGAGATGTGGCCTCAGGTTGCAAAAGGGAAATCCCAGTGCATGATTACCAGCCCATCGAGCATGACTACTATATTATCCAAAAATTATATTTCAGTGTCTTGTCTCAATTTGACTCAGTAGATGATTTAAGAAACATGACAAAATTGCATTCTGGGAATGAAAAACAAAGTTTCATATGCCAAACTTTCGAGCAGAAAAAGTTAGTATTTTTACTAATTAAACAAAACAGTAACGCCTATCATGATGGAAGAACTTCTTTTGTCTGTGGCAATCCTAAAAAATGTAAAATGATAATCACCATGCTGGTTGATTATAACTATCAAACAAATAGTAGCAACAGCCAGGCATTTTTACATGTCACCGAATTAGTAAGACAATACAAATTCTGCCAAACTTCAAATACATTTGTCTACGTACTGCTCTGATTTGGTAAAAGATGTAATTTCTAAGTGAGAAAATAAAATGCCTACCTCAAAGGAAGGTTTTCCGACAAGCGTGAACCCAATTACTCAGAGTCCCAAATGCCACTAACAGCAGCTGGGAAAAAACAAATCCTTTAGTGTCACAGAGCAGATTTGTTGTTCCATCTTCCTGCTATGGGGAAGTATAAATTGGATTGTGGACCACATTTAATTAAATTTATCTTCAAGTTGTTACAGCAGGAGGAGAAGAACCCCCCCTGAAGTTCCTGCTAATGGGAATAGAAAAAAATATCCACTGTGAGACTGTTTGTAGGAAACCATTGCTCACTCACTCAACAGTAAGATGAAGAATAGTATCTGCTAGTAAGTGAACTTTGGGCTAAATCATTTGCGTATTTCCAGCTCCCCTGGAAATAATTTTCAATCTGTTAGAAGCTAAAAAAAATAAAAATAAAAAAAACCACTCACTTTTTTCTTTAATGAGATGAAATATCAGAACCAGCAAAATTTAAAGCTGATGAGTTGTAGAACCCACTATCTGCATCGTCTTCCTGCATTAACTCACTGGTTTGTCTATTCTGCAACTGCCTCTGCGAGAGACAGACGGGTGGTTGGGGTTTCCAGCAAGGCTCTGATGACTGCTCTACGGCAGCAAAGACACCAAGAAGAGCTGTAGGAAACAGATGTGCCACTTAGGGCACTTTCAGTGGAAGGTCAAGGGATGAATCCTTCACGTGCTACTTAGTTCAGGATCCCTTTAATAAAAACAGGCTGTAAAACAAAACTATTATTGCCTATGTTCTCAGCCTAGCTCTACTTGGAAGTCGACACTCTGGTAGCCAAAGTCCTGCTGGAGTGAGTAAAGGAGAAGGTTTGCAATGGGCCGGGCAGGGGCAGTAGCTCCTCGGCCCTTTCCGGAGCCAACCTGAAATTGAACCTAAACCACTTAATTTTCATATGTACAAAGCACCAGCTCTGAGAAGCACATCAGTAGCCATAGCAGCTGGATGGCAGAGTGGTAACCTGCAGAAATAGTTACTCATTATTCCGGGGAAAAAAAAAAAGGTAGTTTTGTAATTCATAGAAAGATGTATGCAACTGAGTGAAGAAATCAAAGATGTGACACCTACGACAGAGAAATCTCCGATCTGTAAGAAGCCCATCCTCCAAACATGAGCAAAAAACTAGGGGAACTTTTGGAAAAAATAAATGCAGTAAATACGGATACCAACTGGGGAAAAAAGCAAGGGTACTCGGAAGGACAAACCAGACATTCCAGCAAGTGATACAAGTCTCATAGGCTTCTGACAATTTGCCAAAGGAGGATTTATCCTCAGTTAAGGATGACAGGAATAATCTAAATACTCCTGATACTGGTTTTACAACAGCACTAAATTTCCAAATGTTTACCTTAGGTCTGGTCTTTTTTTTTTTTTTTTGAAACAATGATGAGCTAGAGTCGGTCAAGAGTACTGGGAAAAGAGTTGAAACAAACCGATTAACTAAGGACCAAAAAGTTGTGGGGTGTGGGCAGTACACACCTACTCAGCCTGGACAAACACAGGGGTGCAGTGGCCAAACTGCCATGTCCCCCCTGGAAAGGGGCAGAGGGAGCAGAGAGAGATGCGAGCATGCTCTAGGCGAGCGAATCACTACTTCTGCCTCAAATAAATTACTGAAGCTCTCATCAGAAATACTTACAAACCAAAAGTAGGTAGAGAGATAAGGGGAAACCAGGGCAGTTCCTGGAAAAGAAAACTGCACAGTGGCAAGCTATTAGAGTTACTCGAGCTTATCAACAGATAGTGGATAACATAACCCAGCTGACCTTCAGTTTCAAGTTACCTGCAGTCCTTAGCCTCAAATTATTCTATTCCCATTCCATTTAAAAATCTATCAACAAACCTTAAAGGGCACAAAAATACAGATAACCAGGTTAAAAAGAATTTAATCTTTCCAGTTTCCGCAAAACCTCCATTTTGGCCACAGCTTCTTTCCTGTACCTAGTCTGTCGAAGCACAGAGAGAGTGTTTACTGAAGCATCAGTCCTGTCCTCTCTACCTGGATATACATCTTCACCATAGTGTTAATCTACTGTTTTACCACTTTGGTGGTAATCTGTCATAATCCAGCCATGTAAAAATCACAAAGAAATGAAGACTACATTTGCATGAAGTCAATTCTAATTGACTCCATACATGCACCACAGACACCTGACAAGTCTAAAACTCTAGATTACTCATGCCCAAACTGGGCATTATCTGAAAGACATCCTCTGCGGCTTCTCTGTCCAACAACCACCATTTCACAACTAGCTGCACCCTCCTCAGGATAGTCATCTATAACAACTTCTTCCAATTTACTGCATGCCCATGCGGTGTTGAACAAAGTGCCAAGCCCAGATGTGGCTGTAGGCAGTAAGACAACACACATCAAACACCAACGGTGAAGCCACGGTGGTCACTAGTTGACTCACCACTACATGGGTGGCATGACCTCTTTGGGAGCATGTGCACAAATACCTTCTAGAAAGGTACAAGACTATTCCTGTAAATTTTGTTCCACCTTCACACAGGCCTGGAAACTATATGATCCTGGTGTTCCACACTGTCTTTCTAAACACCACTGTATTACAAACAGGAAGGTCCAAACATCTGAAGTCCAAAGGCAAGTTACAAATTCTAAACCAAGTAGTCTCATCAAAAAGTTTGGAGATACATTTTTACTTGTTTACACAGACTTTCAGGCTATGAGGAACAAGAGTAAGATAGCCAGGAGATGTTGAGAAGGCTTTTGAATATAATTTGCTTTTATCTACTTTGAAGGAATAAACTGTTGATAGTAGGGGAAAAAAGTGAACTCTTTATCTAGAATTGAAAGCAAAGACAGTAAGGGCTCAGATAGTATTTAAGCGTCCTGCAAGTCAAGTCTTTCTGACACATTGTTTCAGGTAACAGTTCTTTCCTTGTCTGTAAAACTTCAGTTTCATCCCGAATTATCATTGGTTTCGACCCATAAGAAAATGGATGAACTTCATGCATGAAGAAAGGCTGGTCAGAAAACTCAACAGAACTGTAACACCCCGATCCTGCTGCAGATGAGCCCAGCTAACCTCATCAGGAACGTCCTCTCCCTACCTCCAAACAACAGTAAATTTCCTTGGAGAACAACCAGCCCTGCCCAAGACTGCATCTATCACCCTGAAACTATTTGCAAATATAATCAAAGTCTACTGAGAAGTTACAACTTCCCCCGCCAAGCCCAGCAAGCTCTTCCCACTTTCCTCAGAGAGAGTCCTCTAGCCACACAGCTATACAGCACTCTTGAAGGAGATGTTCAGACCAGGAAGGCCAGTAGCTCAAACAGAAAAAGCTGGTTGTAAGCCAGCTTGCTACGGATAAGTTTTCCAGCAGACCTACAAGCAGTTCACACTCGAGCCAAAGAAGCTGCTTGAGCTCCTCAGAGTGGGTGGAAAAGCCACCCAGAATTAGGGTAGTCTCCAACCGAAGCAATGTGAGGAGATGAACTGGAGACCTATCTCATGTTCTTTGAGTGAGAAGCACACCTGCAACAGTTTAACTCTTCTGAATAACTATTTGTTTCTTGAATCATCATTAAGGCTAGATGTAAAAACTGCATTTTAATAGAAACGTACCGGATTTCAATTTCAGGGTAGGACACTTACAACTTTGCAAAAGGATCCTTCTTTTCAAAAAAACCTCCTCATCGCCATCCCCTCAAGGGTGCCGCTCACCTTGACCTGTCCCTCGAGTGTTTTGCTGGGAAGGCCAAGCCAGACGCCCGGCCTCCCCCCGCGCGCTGCCGGCACTCCCGCCGACAGCATCATCGCCAGCCCTGCGGATCTGCCAGCTTTGCAGAAAAAAAGGAAAGATGCTTTCAAAGCATATCTCGACCCATGAGGATGCATGGACAGGGTAGGCAGAGGTGATTTAAAAAAAAAAATAAAAAAATTCTAAACAAATTAGGAAAGCCCTTGAGCATTGCTATCCAATAAAGGAGAACAAACATATTCCAGTTCTAACGCACCTAATGATTTAATTAAAAACTTCCCTCCTCTGCAAAGTTTCAGTCTTTTGATTTATTAAAAGCTTGTAATTAAGATGTAAACAAAAGTTCAAAACATTCCCATTTCCTGCAGGAGGGAAATTCTGATTTTGTTTTTTTTCAGTCAGTACGATTTAGACAGAAATTTTATCATGTCAATCTCCAAGTAAAAAGATCTAAACAATTGCTGCCAAAGGAATTTAAAGGAAGAAATAAAAGCTTTCAGTGACATAACAACAGTGGATTCAGGAGAAGCAGCAACCTTGCAGAGGCTGGATCTGGCAGGGGGATACCTGCCAAACCCACCAGCATTCTCACGAGTCCCAGACTTTTCCCAATTTGCACTTCCAGATCTACGCATTTGTTCACTGAAATACAGTAACAAAAAGTGCCGTCCTTGTCCCTTGTGCTATCACTCCGTACATATTCCATCAGCTCGGCGCTGTAGCACGTCTCAGACACTCGGTCTTATTAGAAACCTGCCCTCGTTCACATCTTAGCTATGCAAGAGAACACACTGTCTGGCCGGGTGCTGCTCGTGTAACGCCAAATACACCTGCCTCTGCTGTGGGCTGGATTGACCACCACCTGCCTCCTTCCTCCGAACTCCTCGGTACATGGGCGACTTCAGTGCTGTGCTCCCAAACAAATGAATCCAAAATTACCCTGGTATCAGTTTCAGGTCTCCTTTTGGAAATGTATCTTTGGATGCCTTCCCTGTATTCCCCCTACCCTAGACCGACATCCCAACACCTTCTGCCATGGCTCAAGAGCCTTTGTTGACGCTCTCTGAATGCGGGGAGGGAGGGATAGCAAGAACCTTAAATGTCTGGGGGCAAAAGGAAATCCTTGCATTATCTTTTTAAACAGGCACTAGACAGACATGTAAAACACATCACCAATTTGCAGGATACTCCTCTCTATTTATGAAGACGTTTTACTTAGCAGGCATATGCTCCCTCTATATTTCCCATATGTTTTGCGGTTCTTTTAAAATAAGTTTGGAGGAGTGGAATTATTTGCTCCACTGCAGGCAGCCTATATGAGAAACATTTGGAAGAGCAGAAGAGGACAGAAGAATCTACTTGATGAATACCTGAGAATTTTAATCTTTCTGTTCAAAAACTCTTCTGCAAAAATACAGAACAAGGTTTTGTGACATTAAGGACATTCCTTATTAAAGCCTGTAGACATAAACCTCTGAATATGGGTGTGCTACTTAAGAAAAAACACAGTAAAGGTCAAGTCAGCTCAGAAAGCTGTACCTTTCCCGCATAAAAAGACAGAATATCGCACCCTCTTCAATGCCAGATATCTTTTGTTAAGATCTGGTCAAGGAAGCCATTGACAGCTCACAACAGCAGCCGTATTGATCAAATGAACGGATGTGCAGTTGTGCTCATTCTCTCGGGGTACATAATGGTGACCTTTCTATCAACCACGTCCATCTAAATCTCAAACCACTGTTTGACAAATGCTGCACATACAAGAACAATGTGGGTTTGGTGCGGCGTTAAGTACCCCATGCCAGAACCCAGGCAGGCAAGACAGGAGCTGCCTGGCTGAGGGTAAAGATGGTACAAACACAACACCTGGAAAATCGGGATTTTATTCCCAGCATTCACAAAATTCTCGTGTGATCTAAGGAGAAGATGTTTTACCTTCTTCTGTGACTGAATTCACAGTGGCCCTGCAACTTATTCATTCTTTTCAAGAATTTTTTATACCCTCAATTTTTAAAGTGTTTTTTTTTTAAAAAGAAAGAAGTGGGTTGTTTGGTGTTTTTTAATAAAAAGAAGGGCATTTCAGTAGAGAGTTGAATTGTTACATATAACATAAAGCACGCAATCACCTACTTTCATTTTTTTTTTTAAAGGCACTTTTAAATGAAGGAGTATTATCTTAAGACAAAGCTGTCTAGGAGTGGTCATTGTGAATAAAAGCAAAAACCTCAGTTTGACACAACTGTATTTGGCCATGCTTTCTCTACCATGGGCCACCTACCACTGCCTAAAATCCAGCTGTCCTCAGACAACAGCAGGGAGGCGAACCCAAGCTCTGACATTCAGACAAAGCAACGGAGTGGGAGGATGAGTCCACCTTTGTGTTCTCAAAGCAAGACCTAAGCGGATCTTTGAGGAAAAAGGAAATCCAGCAGAACAAAAACCCAGCAGTCATCCCATCTACCGCAGCTACTATCAAAAGCAGAATTGTTAGTAATATTATATCAAATTTGGTGTTATGAGAGAGGGGAAACCTTATTGCCTATGTTTGCACTTGCCGTTAAATGACAATCTCCATCTGACCACCCTTTGCACACTGCAGAGGTGCAACACGAGCTGACCTAAGCTGGATCTAGAGCTGCGCATCTGTGCTAACATGTGTTATGCCTGCTCAGGGTGTTGATCTTGCTAAAAGTTAACAAGGTAAAAAAAGATTATCCTTCATATCAGCGCTTACTGCAGCCACACCGCTGCCAGCATGATAGGAAGGAGAAGGCAAGAACATATGACGGGGGCTAAGGCGGCTATTGCAAACCAGACTGGCCATGGAACCTAAAATCAGATGGACTGAAGCTTTGGCTGATCTCTCTTAGCTGATCAGCCGTGGGCTGCTGAGGAAATATATGGTCCCATCTTCCCTCCTCTGCCTGGTTCTTCACCCCCTCTCTTTCCTTCTAGTCTCTCCAGAAATAAGACGCATGTGGCCACATGATCTGTCAGACCAAGATCTGAATCCAACTAGAAAAAAGCAGGTGAGGGAACTGAGGGTAAGGTTTGTTTTCCATCCACGTCAGTTCCTCTTCCACCCTGCTTCTCTTTTGGCCACCGATTCAGAGCAGCAGCCAAGTGCTATGTGCTCTGGTCTGCTGCCTGGTAGGGCTTCTCCTCTCTCCGTTGCTGACAGAGGGAACCCAGAGAAACCAGCCCCTTTCCAAAAAGATGTGATGACTATAAACTATTAATTTTCAATATAATCCATTTTTGCATCGGCAAACAGATCTGTGGCACCTGAAATGGCAAGCGGCAGCCCCCCAAGTCAGCGCGTCAGGCAGGGGCAGAAAGAACAACTGCACAGAGGTGCAGCAGCACACAGACAAAAATTCACTTAAATTATTCAGATGTGGAGTCACACGTGTCAGAAAAAAAGGGTTGAGAAAAGACCTCTTTGCCCTATGTGATACACTGTCATCTGATCGCATGCTCTGCCATTTCTCCCAGTGCCAGGCACAGGTACCGTCTTATCTGACAGCTATGCATTAGGCACCTCGGTGAAGTACTTGCAAGGATACATTTCCCTAAAAATGATGCTCCGATGCCTTGGTAAGAGTAATGGCACTAATGCCAAGGGCTCACTGTCTTCCAGTCCAAATCCTACAGCACGGGGGTGATTTCTGTTACTGTCAGCCATAAAGTACAATGGATATTGTCAAGCACTTGAGCAAAAATGCATGTGTAAAACACTAACAAGAAGGATGATATAGCTTCCTCCTTGATAAATGACTCTCTTGCCTAAAGCTTGCAGCAGACAAAACCACATATTTCACCTCATTTCCTGTGGAAGAATTTCCTTTTGGTTTTGCGGATCAGACCATCATTTAACACGTCCACCTCACTACTGGGTTTACAGCGGTACAGAGCAGCAATCCACAGGATGCTGTGCCTCAGGAGAGAAAGCACCCGCGTCGGATATCTAAGACAGCTATAGAGGGACCTGTGTTCAGGAACCTAATTATTCCTCATTCAGTCAACTATGAAAGGAGGAGCCCTGCCACATGGAATTCACAGTAGGTACAACGTCAAGAATTAATACCTCCTCCATCACCTTTGTGCAAGCTGCCAGTCCCGAGGGTCCTGGACACCTGTGGCAAGGGACAGGTCACCCAGTGCTGAGAGTACATGGGAATGAGAAGCCATTGAATCATGGAGGAAGCTGAGGAGGAAATGGTCTGTCATATAATTGCTTCTTCATGTGCGCATTAAGCCTGAGGCATGAGGGTGTCAGGATGTTACTCGCTTGTGAGGAAAAGGAAATACCTTATCCTGTAGGTCTGGTTATTTTTATTGGGGAGGGAGAAAAGGCTCCCATGACAGGAGTTGGCTCTCTGGGCAGTCCCAGAGAGGTAGGACATCGATCTATGGCATTGCTCAGGACTTCTCCCTTTTGTGAAAGGCTGGATACAACATTAGCCCATGCATCAATGCATGAAAGGGATAGATTTGCCAAGCAGGAGCTTGGCCAGGTCACCAGCTGGCTAATGCCCATATGCTAGACAGGGACTCATACTGCTCTTTTCTGAAGGAGCAGAAACATGCCTCCTCGCTGTGCATCACAGCAGACTGACTTGAGATAACCTCTCCTGCACCAGTGGGATGCCTTTTGTAGCTACAGCAATGCTTCCCTTATTGCGACTGGTCTTTCCAACTTGGTTTTTTCCCTGTTAGGAAGATAGGATGCAATACATTTGATGTCCCAAGGCAACTGCTTAAGTAAGAGTTCCACGGAAGAGGATATCCAGCACATGTTATGGATCAGAGGGACTCAGTAAGGACTTGTAAGTCCAGATGTTGGAACGCTAACATAAAAGAAGTTACGAATGCCTACAAACATACTAGTCAGGGAAGAGTGTAGTTATGGCAATTAAATAAGGAACAAAAACAAATACCTCTTTGTTCAAAGGGACTTAAAACTATAAAGCAAATACATCAGAAAGGAAATGCTATGGCAAAAAACCACTCACAAGAACAAAACAAGGATTCGTCTCAGGAGGAAGGAATTAGAATTATTATAAATGTCACATCGAATGCAATGGATGACTTACTTCCACAAACAAATGCATTTGAGGGAATTCTACAAGGAACTGAATCCTATGTTAATGCTTTCCAGGTGTAAGATGATAGCTAGAAAACCACAGTAATGACAAGCCCATAACTATGGCAGAATAAGAAGCTCTAATGGGGCGATAATCTTCCCAGAATTGCCTCTCCAGAGCTCAGCTTCCCTGGCTTGATTTCCCTTATCATTTCCAATCTTAAAGGCATACCACCAACTTCAACTCAGCCAATCTCCAAGCCATCAGAAGGAGTCACCCAGCCTAAGATCTGTGACTTTATTTTTTTTTATTTTTTTTTCCTGACATGTTAAAAACATCTTCCCCAATAAAAAATGAAAAAACTCCTGGGGAATCAATGCTATAGGAGAAAGGAAAAAAACTAACTAGGTGCGACATTCACAGGGATCAAAAGCCAAGAGAATGAAAAACATTTCCTCTTCTAACCTTTTGAGGTAAGTGTTTCCCTCAAGGATTCACTGCTGCTGTTTCCAAGTGTCTGCCATGACCTCGCACCGGCTCCTGGTCCTCCAAGCAGCGCGTGTGATGGACCCCCGGCTCAGAGTACCCCTATTCCACACAGCCAAGTGCCAGGGGCTGTTCTGCTGCTGTTCCCACCCCGGTGTTATTCTTCCTATCCCTTATGTCCTCGCCTTTTTGTGCTCCAAAGACATGGTTGCCTATCTTTCTTGAAAGCTCGTTTTCAGTCCCTTATGCCTCCTTCTCCCTCATTATTTCCTACTCAGCTTTCTCAGGCTACTGGGGATGGAGTGTGGGAGAAGGCTTATACCTCTCATTTCTTCCTGCCTGCCTGCCGCCAAGAGCGTAAAAAAGAGATGATAGGGTCCCTCTCCTCTTGCTGCCATCATATGCTGAGGAGAAAAGACTGTTTTTGCCACTTCATACACACTGCAGTAGGGGAGGAAAGGTGTTGAGGGGGTCAGAGCATCTTCTCTCCTTCTCCTGACCTTAATGTAGTCAGGCACAAGGGACCTAAAAGCTACAGAGATTATCGTATATCTCATTGTCACCGTTCACAATCAATTCTCCTTCCTCAGCTGCTCGCCCCCCCATGACTCTATTCGGGTCTCCTGCGTTTTTAACGAGCCTCCAAGCTACAGGTGCTCATCTGCCATGACTCACAGAGGCAGCCCTTATTAAAACGACATACAATTAATACCACAGTGAACTTCTACACTGTCTTTATCAAAGCATTGTGTAAAGTGAGGCAGCTATTGGTATAGGCTGTGAGGTGCCTGGGGAACCAAGACAGGCATGGGCAGGAGGACTTGTCTGAGGTCCCACCGGAGGAAACAAGGGCACGGCACTGAAGAAACAGCTGAGCAGCACGACAAGGAGCTGCGAGTCAGAGCAGATTTCTGACACCAAAACCACCTCCTCCTGCCAGCTATAGGCTTGACCCCATAGCACACTGACAGACACAACGCCTGGCATTGATGGTAAAGGAAATCCAGGAGGAGGGAACAATTTGGGTATAGAGAGAACAGGAGACACATTTACTCGCACACCAGTACTTTTGAAATAGCTCATTTGAAAGCTCTGCTGCAGGTTTGCATACTAATAACTTCCTCCTGCTTCCTAAGGAAAACATTTTGTTCTAGGTGTCAAGAAGCCCATTTCTACAATTCAAATATGCAGACATCTGTAGGATGAAGAGAGGAAATTGTGTGCAATGCTGCCTTCAGCGTGCAAAACAAACATCTGCGTAGTCACAAGCAGTTCATTGTCCAAGTTGAAAAGCAGGAGAGCCCTACAGCTCTCTACATCTACTTCCAGCAGCTGGGGCTACAAGAGGAAATAAGTGCTACCGTTGAGAAGAGTGCAAGAGGGTCCATTACATGCCTAAATACAAGAAAGAAAGAAAAAAGAAAAGAAGGAATGACACAACTAGACCATAGTCACGCAAAAAATATCTGAAGTATGAAAAGCTGCTGTAAATTGTCTGGTAACACTTCAGCCAACCTACATTGACAGTATGATTTGCTCATAATTTGTAACTTTACTCATCTTTGAAGGCTCCAAAAGGAAGTTGTAGCTATTCTGTATTATCCTGGCTGCAAGTCTAAAATATTAACTCTAGAAATTTAAATTGTGCTTTTGAATAGTAATAAGTTGCATTATCATTTTCTGCTTCCTGTCTGAAAAACGTTATCTAATCCAGAAAGTAGTTGATGCATACATTAGTGAGATGAAAAGCAGCTGTTAAAGCCAATTCTGCTTCACAAATAAAATTTATTATTAGACTGCCCTCCTGAAACTTTCCAACATTTTTGTAGAAACTCAGCACAGTGACTGCATTTTACAGAGTGGAGAAAGTATTGTGGAAAATCCCTAAGTTAAAGTTCAAATCCTCAGATTCAAAGAAATCAAGCCTTTGTGACTCAGGATTAAAAAGTGCCTCTAAAACATAGGGCGTCACTCTCATTGCTTCCCAAAAAGGAAAAACATATTTGCTTCAAAAGTAAAAGGACATTTTTCTGATAACAAGCCTGCCTGGTGACTTGTGCTGTAGTAGGCAGCAGAGCTGCAGGGTTAGCTCCTAGGTCATTGTGCCTCTTTAGCAGAGTGCCGTTGCACAAATAATCTTCCCCTTCACTTCCTTCTATTGCATCTTTACATCCTCAGACTCATCTGCATTTTTAGAATGATCAGGGTATCTAATAAGAGATATTACCATACAAACACAACCCCATTTTAGAAACTTTTTTTTTTTCCCCCCAAGAGATCCACAACTGAAGGCTAGTCACAGCTCAGCAGGAGTGTCAGAGCAACAGACAAGACAAGGTAGTTGAAAAGACACTGGAATACATTTTCTCTTAGAAAATCTTGACCTCACTAAACATAACAGAAGGCTGATTCAGAGCTTTTTAAAAGACATTACCAAAATACTATGTTCTGATTTTAAATCTTTCAAATTTTATGTTGAATTTTGACCAACCGTACAAGGATCTCGTTCAACACACTACAAGTCAGAATTGCCTGATCTTCCTGCAGTGTGGATATTCATTTCTACAGATGTTGATATGACAAACAAGAAAGAGAAAACATCCAGGATTCTGGACTCCTTAGTAGTCAAACTAGGATCAAGCCCTGATCTCAAATTTTAGAGGCATCAAGTTGAATAAATTCAATGTCTTTTAAGGGTTACATCATCTACAGCTGCATATGTGACATCCAAATCTATCGGTCTTGCATATCATTACGGGCACTCTTGCCTTAACCTGTACCTATGCAGAGCAAGGCAGCACTGCTCTAAATCATGATAAGTTCAAAAGGAGAAGAGTCACGTTCACTCCAACTTCTCTTAAAGAAAGGTGCCCTGGATTTCCAGAAAAAGAATCAATCAGATAAATATCTTTCACCACATAGCCTAGACACAAGGACATGAAGATTTACATATAAATTTCCCCTTCCGAAACTAATAATGTTATTCATCATTCGACTGAGACACTTCCTGCCTTTTCCTCTTCTCCCTCCACAGAAAAGACAAAAGCTTTTCCATAAATTATTTGCACATAAATGTTGTGAAGCATCTGTGAATTCCCTATGGTGAAAGCTATCATATAGTCCTCTGACAGATGTCTTCAGGAAAGGTAAAGCCAGAAAGCTTTATCAATGGTTCAGAAGCACAGGAGTTTTATGGATTTACAGTGTGTACAAACCAGACGCTTGAGTATCTTTAGCCAACACACTTTCACATACCTAATATATAGGGTGCTGAAAGCAACAGTGGCAGAAGTAAGACTGTTAACATGGAGTAAGGATTCTGGTTTAGCTCATTAGCAGCACGTAGCACTTCCTAGGAGGCTGACTAGGAGAAAGTGTGGTGGGAAACATATCTAATTAAGAGGCTGAAGAACACCTATTTAACTATCAGTCAGCTGGGAAGAATTAAATGGCTAACGCTATCAGAAAAGAGGAGATAATGGACAGTACAAGTGCTTTTCAGATAGGCTTGAGAGCAGTGGTCTGGTGCTTAAGCTTCTGTCAGGTTCCCAGCAGGTCTGGCTGGAAATCCTAAGGTGCAAAAGCAGCTCATTCTTTTCCATGACTTCTGTTGCTTTGGTTTTTTGCAATACTCGAATCGCAAAGATGAAGTTCCAGAAGCTTTTCACTTCTGCAATGCAAACTGGAACTGTTTGAACTTAAAATGGCACCTCTGGATTTCTTTCTTAACTGTAGTAGGAGTTTTGGGAGCAGCGCGGCCGCCCAACACAGACTGCTACAGCCGGCCCGAATGTCCTGGGCACCCCCGACTTGTACGGCTGCGGGGAAGCGCTCCAGGCCAGGCTGCAGTGGAACAAGCCAGTTTTAGGTCTTTTTCCAGGAAGTAAACGCTATGGAAGACATCTGACAACCCTCAGAAGCAGAGCCAGGATTTTAATTAAAAACCTTTGGACCTTTCACCTCAGAAGAGTCCAAACTCTGCATTATCAGCACTTTACTACTAGTGTTTCCGCTGGAGGATGAGCAAATCCTGTTGGTGGAACAATGCAATTAACCTGAATGTAAAAACATAAAATCTACTTTTCAGATCAAGAAAAGCAGGAATCGGTAATTGCAAACTTGCTGAAAGCTGCCCATCTGGAGTGTGACATTTGCTGGTGTGTAACTTATGTTTTACAATAATACACTTACAAAAATTGAGCTCTACTTTTATGCCGCTACTCTTGCAATGAGACTGTAACAGCTACATCAGAAACACAGGGTTCAGCCCAGAAGAGAACTAGCTTTCCAGTGAGCTAACACTGTAGCCAAAGCTAAACCACCACATTTCCTAGCAACCATTAAATATTCATATGCGTTGTTAATATATTGCACCTGGAAGCAACAATCTTGGCCCCAATCTAGAGTAAAATTGCATTTTTTCCAGTCAAGTGAAAATAACGTACAGTCACTGCTACGATAACAGGTCTAATCATTTCCTTAGGCTGTCTCCATTCTCCGTATGTCGGCTGTGCATAATTCATAGAATGTGCCATATGTTGTCTGAAGCAAGTGTCCCTATAAGTGTTTGTGGTTCTACTCGAAGGCATGTCTTCATAAATCACATTGTGATACATTTGACATTTTAAAAAAACAAACAGGGAAGACAATTCAGTGAAACATAATCTGCTTAAAGTTTACCACTTAGCCATTTGTTGAACGTTCAAGTGATTAGCTGACCGAAGTACATCATTTTTTCAGCGCGTGCAGACCGCTTCTGCTGGCACCAATTTCCGAGGCAAGAAACAATTTAGCTGGCTCTCAAAATAAGGACTTGGTCCAGCAACTTCTTACACACAGAGATAGCCTGTGCTGATTTCCCAGAGCCTGAGCACACAAACTAGGATTAGTCACTTCAGCAAAGGGTGGCAGAATTAGACTTTCGGCCGGTCGCAGCCTTGCAGTAGAGACCCCCCCGTACAACTCGGGTTTCCTGTTTCCTGACAGACTTTGCAGCTCTGATGGCTTTTCTGACTCCCAGCTGGCCTCCCTGCAGCATCTCCAACCATTTTTAGGCAAGCAAAGTTCAAAAGATAAGCAGCTGTGGAGCAAAGACAAGAGTATTGGTCAAAATAACAGGATGACAAACAACAGGATCTCCCAAGAGAGCGGCATTGTTCGGAAAGGGGAAGCAAACGGCAAAAAGTATAGGTGAGGGCAGAGGAAAGGAAAAAATAAAAGCAGAAGTGATGAAACTTGTTTGCCTCTGTCTCTTGTTAGCTAATGAAAGATGAGTTAATTAGCACATCCCTTATAAAACCTCCCTCCTACAGACAGCTATGCAGGATCATCCCATCTCTCAGACCACCGACCCTCCGACCCGTGGGGCTGAGATCTGCCCGCCAGCTCAAAAGGTGCCGGAGAGAGAAGGGCAGGCAGCCCGGCGGACGGACACAGCAGGATCTTGTGGTACATGTTTCCTTGGGAAAACAGGTTAAAAACCTGAAGGATAAAGGAATACAAACAAGCACGTTCCTCTTATACTGAGAGAAAACAAATTATCTTCTGAGGCTTTTACGAGGGAAATGGGAACTGGGCTGGAAAAGAGAGGCAAACCGGAATGCTGATGGGTAGCTTTGCGTATTTAAGAACTCAAAATTTTACGACAGCTTCTCAAAATGCCAGCATAACTGTGTTAGTAAAATCCCAATATACTGAGGCAGTCAGAAAAGCAAGCATGAACTTAAACTCCAGTGATGCACATTTTCTAGACCATAATTTATTTCTGATGCTCATAGCAGTAGTGCCACCAAAACCCACAGGCAGTTACCACAACAAAAACTTTCATGCATAAGATAAAAATTTCTTACACAGCCATGACCCTGTGAAGAGTCATACATTTCCAGCATGAATAACGCAAGCAGTCATGTTGGCACCAGCGGGGCTACAGGCACTTACAGTGACACATAAGCTCACTCTTCAGATAGTCAACGACTCGGGAAAGCCCGACCCCCACAAAAATGCAAAGACCATGCCCCCCACGTCCAGTGCAAGAAGGGGGTGCTCCAGACTGCAAACAGGAATATTTGTGTTTTAACAGAACCATGTGCCAATATGATGCAATGAGAGCAAAAAGGGCCAGATGTCCAAGTGCCCCAGGCAGCACTATGTTTACATTTTTATATGAAAAGTCAAGTAAATAAAACAATAATAATTAAAATAGTAATGGTTTCTTTTGTTGAAAGGATATTCTGTGATTCTATAAATGGCAATGATGCACAAGGACAGTCTTCATTTCTGCTCCGTGACAGAGACAGAGCTGGCTGCTTTTATCACAACAGCTAATCCAACCTACACTATGCTCCCGGCTCGACTCTGAGAAAGTGGGTAGAAGGGAATATACCTCAGTGACCTCATGAAGAAGATATAGGACTTCTGTTGTACTGTACAACATGCCAGCTTGATATCTCATTTATTAAATTAACAGACACGAAGAACTGGGGTTTCTTGAAGCAAATCAGCAAGAGGCTTTTCTAGAGGATGCCAATACTTACACGAGAAGCTTGATTTCACTGGAATCCCCTGGAAGATTTCTACCACGTTTTGTAATTAGACAGAAGATTTTGCCTAGTTCTGTCAATTGGAAAAAACGATAGCTCACCTGAATTGTCAGTGCCCCGGCAAAGAACATCTTTGATCGGAGCACTCGGGGAATGCACTGATACTGACAGCATCTTGACTTTATTTTTTTAATGAGATCTGTGAATATCATTTAATAGCCTAACTCTTCCCACATTAGAGGACTACAAACTCTTTTTCCTTCAAAGCAGGTTTTGAGTGTAAAAGATTTGGTGGGATATTTCTGTTCAAGGTTAATGTTCTTCAGTATCAAGTGTATATTTAAATTAGAAAGCCAAGTGTAAGTTTATTTCCATGGCACAAAAAAAGTTAGCTGTCATCTTCATTTTTTTGAAGATGTGCATGGTTTAATAATTGAAGTAAATAAAAGTATTTTATTCCTTAAGCATAAAAGCTCCTGTAAACCCCAGCTGAGAAGGAACCCCGCCATGCTAAATGATGTGCAAATACAGAACAACACACAACATTCTCCCAAAGTTTACCA
>NW_009606460.1:43079-43316 GCF_000690535.1 Cariama cristata | reverse complement strand
CCTGCTTTACATTGCTCCAAGTCATGCAGGAAAGCTGAGAAATAAATCCAAATCTGCAGAGATCTGATACAACGGACTTAACTACAACACGATGTCTGCCTCCAGCCATGGTCAGGATCAAACTAAGGTCTTCCCTTAGTGCTCTAGTAACTCTTACAAGGTATGATCTCCTTCACTCATTTTCCATTTGTATTGCCAACTCACTTCCCCCCCCCCCCCCCCACCCTCTATTTCTCA
>NW_009606460.1:11126-43034 GCF_000690535.1 Cariama cristata | reverse complement strand
CCCCCCCCCCCCCTTCTTTTTAATTATAGCCCACTAATGAGTCATTTGTTATTTTGGAGTTACCAGTAGTTCAGCTCAAAGTGGCCAAGTGCCTCATTAAATTTGTCCCTACTTACCATTAACATATCACACATTTAATTGTGTTTTTGTCATGTTCTGTTCTAGCTGCAAGTGTTTAAGCTTTTGTTCCGAGTGGCTTATTTTAATGGTTACTAACGTCCATTTTATTGGAGATGATGGAAGCATCCTGTAGAGGCAGGTCTTCAGAAAATTCCAGTAGATGCACAGAGATTGCTCTTTGCTTTTTTGAAGACAGAAATACCACATATTTTGCAAAGTAGCTATAAAGAAAAACATACTGTGTTGTCCGAGTCCAGCATACTTATTAGAAATGCCACGATAGGACCATATTCTGCCCCTGGAGTAACACACATACCAATGTATCAGCCATTATTCAAAAGATGGATGATACAAGCTGTGAAACAGAAGTGATACACAATAAAGCTATGAATACTAAGAAAGTTGCTATGCGAAAAAATAGTTAAGGCATTGCAGCATAAGTCAGTTGTTGAGACTCCATAACTCAGCATTGCCTAATAGAGCAGTTATTGTGTGTCTTAATGCCGAAATTCAATAGGGCTGTGGGAAGAGCAAACATGGAAGCAACACAATGAGTTCCCAGATAAGAACACTTAAGTGTACTCCTGAAATACAATGGGCCAAGCTGTTAGCTCCAAGGAATTGATTTCCTCTGTCTCCAACGAGGTGCAAGTCTTGCTTTGCAAGCCCGGCGCAACCAGACCAAAGACTTAACTGACGGGATAAACAGCACCTTTGCCGCAAAGGATGGATGAGTTGCCAGGGGTTCCCTAAAGCGTCAGTGCTCCCAGAAACAAGGTAGCAAAGAGGGAAGCTCCAAAGATGGATCTGAGCTCATCCAGTGCTGGCTAAACATTTAGTAAACATGCACTGCATTTAAACCATTTTACTGTTTTCAAAGCCAAAGCTTATTTTGTGCGGGTTTTGTTCTAAATCCAGCGTCTCCTTGCTCCAAAAAGAACAAAATTACACAGTCTAGGGAATAAATTAGGCTTGGCGAGGAAACCACAACCTATAATTGGAGGACTGAAACTCTGGGTACCGCCTAAGAGTGGGAGAGCTGCAGGTTTCCTCCCCAAGATGGGAGGGTTTAAGGTCTCCAAGTTCCTGTGCCAGGAAGGCACCGGCGGGCTGCTGCCCACCCAGAAATCAGGGCACTGGCGACAGCAAGGTTTTTTGGGATGTGCATTCTGTGGCAGTCACTGCACTGTACAATATCATCTGAGGCAAGCAAAACGGGCATACAACCTGAATGAGTCTGCTATAAATAGGTGTGGAGGTAAGGTGACTAGCAAGACTGCAGTGTAAGCCCACGTGAAGAAAAGCGATTGAGATCTAGCTTGTAAGTCCAAACAAAAGCAATCTTCCAAAGTTAAAACCATCCCTGCTGTCATCAGAATTGGGAACATATAAATCATATATGCAATTAATCCAGTTAAGTAATTGATAATGTTTATAAATGATCCAATAAGGTGACACTGCCAGCCCAATCCTTTTAAAATGCCGAATTACCATGTTCTCCCCACTAAGAATCAAGGCACTAAAGAATCAAATACTTAAAAGGCAAAGTTAACGAACCAACCCAATTCTTTCCATCTTGAGATCCCCTGGATCTTATACCTGGCAAACAAAATGATGGCTTACAAGCAAATTAGTGAAATGAAAGATTTATTTTCCTACGTTCTGTGAGAAGACTGTCATCTCACAGAACATACTTCCACCACCACCACCAGTAAAAATAAAAAACGTCTCTTAAGTCACAAGCATTTCCTCCTATTATGGAGAGCAAACAGTATATTCTGTGTTCTTTTCATGAGCATTTTGTTATGAAGCTAAAATATTAAATGGTACAGGATGTATTTCTCAGTAAATGCCATGATATTTATTTGCTTAGAATGGGCAGGGATACCATTATTAAAGGTATATTATAGGCACTTATAGAAGACTCATAAAAAGTTTCTTCCTACTCTTGTGTTTTGCAATTGTACTATGAATACCCAATGCGAACCAAACAATCCATCCCCCTCATCCAAACCCCAAAGCTCTGCAAATTACATAAAAGGTACTGAAAATTCAGATTTTTTTTCCCCCTGTTTTATATAAATCAAAATTTAAGGTCAAATAAATTTGTTAGTTTGTATAGTATGAAAGTTCAGTATTAAAACCATTTTCATTTCCAGAACAAAACCAATTCTTTCCCTGAAAATTTTCCAATCCTTTATTAGGCTTGGATTAAGGTGGTGTATATGTAAGAGCATCTTTCACTTCAGTGAGAAGTTTCAGCCTTGCTCTAAGCTGAAATTAAGATCAGCACAAAGGCAGCTAGGGATATCATATAGCACAACTACAATGGTGCCAGCAGCATTTGAAAGCCACATTATTATGAGTTTTAAGGCAAAACTTAAAACATTAGGGATAGTTTGCTAATTTAAAACTAAGACATCCCTTGTAAACATTGAGAGCTCTGAACTATACTGAATTTTTTTGTATACCAAAGATGACTAATTTAGGAGTATAAGCATGAAATCCAGTGGAAAATGCCATAAATACTTTGGTATTTTCCCTGCAACCGTAGGCATCACCAGGCATAGTTCTTAAAGCAGGTATTTCTTTCTCTCTAGTGTTACACCTCATTGTGACACTGGGCAAGTGATACCACGTGAAGACATTGGACCTGGTCCATTCTATAAGAATGCATTCTGCTTGCCTTCCTTTATTGTTTTCTTCTTCTTACAACCGCCACCCCAAGGAAAGCAGAACTATTCCAGCCTTCTAGGATCACAGCACGGGCAGTCACCTGTTCCTACACAGACCTTCATCCCCTCTGCCATCCTCTTTGCAACCTCACCGCTGTTCCTGCATGGCTGGCCTCGCCTGGACAGGTCACCCCTCCACAAACCACCACATCCCCACTGGAGTCGGGCTCTCCCTGCGACTGCCATGGGTTTGGCTGGGCTGTAGCTGGCAGAGCCGCTCGGCGACTGCTCCCCAGGAATGGCAAAACCCTGCCAGGTCGTCGGGGCATATATGGGGGGGATCAGGAAGGCAGCAGCAGAAGCGCATCGACATTCAAATAGCGTGGTCTGCAACCTCACACCCTGATTGCTAACAGCAGCATAGGTCACTTTGAAGATCCTCTTAGTAAAAACTTAAATGCAGCAATGACTACAGCAAGATCCGATTTATTCCAGAACGTAAAGGATGCCCCCACCACAGAACAAACCCCAATGACTTTTCTACCCCTTTGTTTTACGCAGAGCTCATCAGGCCACAGACCAGTGAAGCTAGTTACAACACTAACAGCCGCCGCCTCTTTCCACTACCGCTAAGTTTCATCAATACAAGCCCAACCGACCGATCCAGGCTGCGGCCCAAAGAGACTCATTTGGAAATGTTACATAAGAAACGAGCTGCTGGCCCGGCTGCTTCGTTTTTGTTTATCCACACAAATTAAGAAGCGTGGTCATGCGTAAGCTAATCGATAGCACAAAACAGCTATCCCCACTTCTTACGCCGGATGGCCTGTTTATTGCTCCCAATTTAAAAAGCAGCAATAAAAAGGCTACGAAACAGAAGATGTGTCAGATGAGTGGAGGACGGTGACGGGCTGGAGAGCGAGCCAGGGCGTGACGTCCATCAGTGCGCATTTCCCAGAACCCACATATAAAATTGGCAAAAGTTACAGATAAACCTCAAGCCAGCAATATACATTAAGACTTATTGTAATGCAATACAGTGAAGCCCTGGACGCAGCAAAATAAACTTGGAAAAAAAGGAGGCAACTAAGAGGTATGAAGAAGTAGATGCAAAGGTACTTTCTTTCAAGAAAGGACTGTAAGAAAATAAAAACAAATGGAAAAACTCTTAACAGTGCCACCAGAGATGTCATACCCACTACTTCAGTGCTTCTAAAGAAACAGGGCATTTGGATCCAGCAGTCAGATTTGCTGATTTGGCAAATCACGGAAAAATTGTCCCAGAATTTGCCAATTACACATTCTGCACTTCCAATGTCCTTTTTTACTTAATATTCATAAGAGTATTATGAAATACTTCCTCCCAACTTACAAGCTAAGAATAGAACAAACAACCACACAACACATCCTTTGGCATATCTCCAAGCTTTGAATCTAACAACTTCGTTTCATGGTACTCAAACCAGAAATTTGACAAGACGCAGATGTTACCTTAAATTTCACATTAAGCTCCAAAAAAAAGAAAAAAAAAAACAACAGCAAGGTGCAGGACGTGGTCATTTATACATTAAAAAAAGTAAAGAAGCTGCAAGCTATTAGATTGTGGACTCATGCCTAATATACTTTAAGTGCATCCATCACAACTACTTTTCACAGCCGTTTGGTATCCTGACAGTTTACTCTGAGGTTTGAGATCATTATGATGCCAGCCCCATTCTACTCTTACGTAATACTGTCTGTGTCCATAGAACTTTTTTCAGCAATAAAGAATTACTTTTTTCTAAAGCACGGTGTTCTTCAGCCATTTAAAAAACACTGAAATGGGGGGGAAAGGGATTGCTCAATCCAAAGCCCAGTTAATCAAGATGGAATGTCTCCTGGTGCTCACATCTGACCTTAGGATTTTTCAGGATTTCACTGGTCTCCCTGGTGATAGTTGCTATGAGCACTTTCAGTGTGTGTCATGAGAAATACTTGAAAAGAAATTTTCAGTGCTTTCACACAGTCCTTCTAACCTTAGCTGTGCTAACTTCTATCAGTGTTGTTACCCCTAAAAACTAAGTTGTAATATTCTTCCCATTTTTCTTTTAATTCCCTTGGGAATCCATGCTCAACCACCGGCTGGTGTTTGCCTATGCCTGCCACAATGAGCCATTTTAAAATCTTCCTCGATGAAAAGACTTTTTCAAAACTTGCCCTCCAAGGAATGAGCTTGAGAAGGTGAAGGCGTCTTGTCTCTGTGAAAGGCTCAAACCAGGTCAAACACATCCAGGTGGTATGCAAACTAAATTAAAGCCATGAGGCTATGCTCATCAGCTTCAATCACTGGGCCCTAAGAATCTCATTGTATTTTATGCATCTGAACAAGTTGAGTTACACTGTTTGAGAGGCCACAATAAATTGTATGCAATTCTCTTTCCTTTCTACTGATTTGAAAATACCAGCCTTTTGTATGTTTTAAATCATATAAGCCTCCAACCAACAAAATGCTTCTTTATAACCCTTAGAAGATAAAACTGTCCCGTTTAATGTCGTTCCATAATTCCAAGGCAGTAAGGTCCCGTTGTCAAAGTACTGCGGTGCACCTGCTTATGCATGGTATGTTTTGAGCAGTTAAACCTGTTTGAATCGATACATCAGAACCAAACACCATAGTCAGTATAGCAACTCCTCCTGCCTTTTTGGTTTATTTTGTTTTCTGGATATTGCAAAGCAAGTTCAAATTTAATATTTGAAAAACACACAAAAACTACACTCATTTTATGCTTCTTGGTGTAGTAGTAAAGAAAAATTAGATGGTTATAAAAAAGAGTCAACAATTTCCAAGCAAATCAAAATTGGTTGGAACATCAGAAACTTCCACTACTTGGAATACACTAAAGATGAACTTTCAGAGGGCTTGGAAACACGATTAAGGCCATCATTTTCAGAAAACTCTACGGTACAATTCCTCTGGCAGCAGCAGAAATGCATCCAGATGTATTAGATGTATTAAACATCTGCTTAAAAGCTTTCTGGCAAAATTAAGTCAAAACCAAATTTTATATTGAATGGCAAAGCTCAAGTTTTTCCTATAAAAGATTGCTTTACACACACAAGACTTTGATATTTTGTTGGAAGAGAGCCTGAAAGAACAAAACACTTCAAGTTGAAAATATCTGGATTCAAAATGGAATTGCAATTCTCAGAGAGACGCAATTCAAGTGCTTTGTACTTCCCACCACCATCTAATGGACAACTTCAACCAGGCTACATTCCCCTAAAAAGAGAGGGGAAAAAATCTTGTAATTAGAAAATCCAGCTGACAGAAGACTTTGGAGGCAAAAGACTTCCGTATTACAATTCCCATAGGAAAACAAAATGGCAACTTGAATGTTTTTCCACTTTTAATCATTGACTAAAATACAAGGGAAGATACTTGTGCTGTCCTCAAGTCCCTAATGGGAAGGCATACAGAAGACAGACCATGCTATTCTCAGAGGTGCAGAGTGATGGGGGAAAGCCAGTAGACATAAACCCTATGACAGGAAATTCTGATTAGCTGTAAGGAAAAATTTTTCTCTGAGATGGCGGTCAAACAAGGGAACAGGTTGCGTACAGAGCTGGTGAAATCTCCATCCCTGGACACAGACAAAGCTCAAGTGGAAACAGCCCTGGGCAAGCTCATCTAAGGGGCTGCCTGGAGCAGGCTGGACTAGATGGCCTCCAGACATGCCTCGCAACATAAATCATAGAATCATAGAATTGTTTAGGTTGGAAAAGACCTCTAAGATCATCAAGTCCAATCGTTAACCTAGCACAGCCAAATCCACCACTAAACCCTTGTCCTGAGCACCACACCTACGCGTCTTTTAAAGGGGTGGTGCCCCCCCCCCTCCCCGGGCCAGCCTGTTCCAGCGCCTGACAACCCTTTTGGGGAAGAAATTCTTCCTAATATCCAATCTAAACCTCCCCTGGTGCAACTTGAGGCCATTTATACCACAATTCTATACAGGCACTGAAAAGATAATCTGCATGTTCACCAGTAAAGTGAATGTACATATTCTTCTCCACATACACCTACCTTTCAATAAACAATTATGCTACACAATTATGGTTAAAGAAAACTTAATTGGACTGAACTCTTCCTTGCATTGTGGACAGTCCCTTAGACAAGTAAGAATTTTTGTTCAAATGAACACAATCATGTGCTAAACTCATTTGGAAACAAGAAAAACCATTCTCAAAATTAAAATACTCAATATTGTTGTGCACACAATTTGCCTGGATCAAGAAGACATCTAGATCTCCCTGAGAGGATACAAAGAGTTCTGTAAAGGCAGTGACTGTTAACTATGCTTATTTGACTTGCATCAGAGTAGGTTAAAAGCTATTTCAAACATTTTTAATACGACAAGGTCTATAGCCACTGACTCATGCTGCTATGTGCATTACCTTTTCAAGAAGTGTCATTCAAAAATGTAAGCATGATCAGATCAGCCTAACAAAACTCAGGGAAAAAAATCTTTGCCTCTCTTCATATAACAATGTCTGCACAGAAATGGAGGACAGTTTCAGGATACAGGAAGAAAATTCTTCAGGTATAAAAATGTCAACGTACTCATGTTTAAGTGATATATATTCTAAGTTTTACTATTGCAATATGTAATCGACATACTGGAAATACCAGCAAAATTAGTTAATGCAGGTCAATTTAAAAAAAAAAAAAATTAAAAAGAAAGCCCAACCGCTCCCTGAAGATCTATCCTAAGAGGTCCAGAACCAGTACCTTCACATTTCTATTATAAAGCAATATCTTCAGACAATTTGGTGAAAAGCTAACAACTATCAAAGAAAAGTCATTCTAAGCAACATGTCAAGTAAATGATTTTCCAAAGTACAGAAATACTGAGAAAACCTGCTCTCTTGACAAAAAATAAAGAAATGCAGCCTTTTAATTGGTGACATTTTTCATAGTACAAGGTTTTCCAGCATCCCAAATACTTGTTTTCATCCTTGAACTGAATATTCTCTTCTTAGAAAGGAATTAAACACAGCAAGACAGAACTACATCCTATTCAAAGGGCATAGAGGCATTTTTTTCAATTGTCAGTCAGAAGATATTCCCACCTACTTAACACTGAACTAAGAGTTTCTTGAGAAAGAAATTTCCATCAGCCAGTCATTTTTACCTGTGAATTGCAATGCTTCATGTCCACAGGCTCCAGGAACCAAGGTTATCCATATGACACTCAACATTATAAAGACTACTTAAAAACACTACTTAAGAACAGAAGACCAGCCATAACAACTCACTCCGAAAGGCCGTGCAGCCCTCTACATTATTTTTAACAAAAGCCAGGGTAAGCAGAGAAGCAGTAAATGCAGACTGGCTCCTGTAGGTGGGTCCAATCTCTGACCACTGGTGGCTGAAGAACTTGCAAGTTGGCATTCCTTTCCAGGTTAGAGACCATCACCTTTCACACTTGACACTTCCAACCAGGGCTCATAATTGTCTCACTCCTTCCCAATCCTACACATGCTCTGCACTCACAGTCTCCAGGAAGAACGTGTTCCAGAACATCACTGCTTCAGTCATTCCTAGTCATCTTCTCCATGACCTTCATTATTTTGCTGACTTCAATTACACACAATTTCCCCTTCCTCTCCCCAGTCATTTCTTCCCAGGCTATCTGGAACTGCCTTCGCACCAAAGCTGTTCCATACTTCTGATCGTCTTCTGTACAGTTTTAGTTATGCTACCTTCTTTCCACGATAGAACAACTACAATCATATAAAGCATTCAAGAAATTCTGCACCATGGATTTATATAGCAGACTCTTTCTGACATGCAGCATACTATTAACTTGGAACTCTTAAAGACAACACATTAAACCATAGGCATGGTTTAATAGCTTAATCCATGGTTTAATCCATAGTCTATTATGTATTTTACCCTTTCAGCTGCTCCTTTTAATATGCTTTTGATTGTTTCCTCATATTTATTTACTTCCTTTCTGAAACATTATAGTGGGAAGTGGTGGGTTGTTTGGTTTTTTTTGGAAGCCTTTTCATTTTTAATGAGAAAACTGAACTAAAATAGATTACATTGTCTATTACAATTCTTCAGCATATAAATCATGAACGAAGCCCCAGGACAAAATCAGAGTTTGTCTTGCGGGTTCTCCAAGAACGTCATTATACTTGACCATTATTTCCACATCATACCTTTTGTGACTCCTTCCTTGTCTACGCAGAATTAACTGAAGTCTCTGGTCATTATTGTTTTCTAACATCACAGCAATTCTCATCTTCCTCTGTATTCTGCATCATCAACACCCCCCGGTGTTGTAACTGCCCGTATATTTCCAGGGTCATTTCTATATATTCACTGAATTTCCATCCACGTGGACCGAGTCACTTGTTGATACATTTGGCTTATTAATGCTATCCAGTTGCACTTTTGTTAAAGCACAAAGCTATTATCCTAACCGTGTAACCTACTCTTATTCTGACAAATAACCCAATATTACAACTTCTGGGATATTCACTGTGAAAGTATTCTAACAAACCCAGACACTCCAATCTATCTGTATTAGCTTGTAAGGGTTTGACATTTCTATAGAAGCACTTGCAGACTGGGTCTTGGTTTGATTACCCGTTTTTTATGTGCTCTGTTTAAATGTGACTGTCAGACGGAATCTTTGCAGTTTGTTTCTTGATATAACCTGGTAACACTTCTACCTGTTCTTCCCAGAGAATTTTTCATACTTTCTACCGTAGAAGAGACATCATCCCAAAGTACATATTTGTTTGAATTCATTTATTCTTTCAAGTCTTTAAGTTGGGAGAGGACAGGGTAGAGAAGCAAGAGTTACTTGCTCCAGCATAGTATCATGCAAACGTAGTTCTTCTGCTTGCAGACCCCAGGATGAAGATTTCTGCCTTCCACTGTGATACAGCAGGGACTTTGCAGGCTCTATCTGAGGCTCAGAAATAGCTCCCTGCATTGAGATACACACACCTCAGGCACACACTTCGAGAGAGGATTTTAACTTCTAACTCATCCTAGAAAGAGAGACAGACAAAAGCAGATGATATTGAAAAGCCTGCTAGGAAAATTGGTCACCAAGTATGACACAGTCTAGGTTGAAGTTCTTCTGTCTGAAAGAAATGAGCAGGCTGTCCCAAAAACCAAGATGTGGACTATACTGAGAGGCCTCACTTCACGCTGCTCGAGTTCAGAGATCCATTGCCTCAGGAGATCAGGAGAAAAAAAACCCACTAGTGACTGTAGTCGCTATTGACCGTAGTGACCATAGTGGTCACATCTAGTCTTCGGTAAACAAAAATAAATAGGTAAGGTTCCTCTTTATCAGTAAGAGGCTTGGAAGAAAATTCCCACTGAAAAGTAAGAGTTTCAAAAAGAGGTTGTTCTTTCACCCTTTTGCTCCGACTCTCTACCAATTACACCGGACTCCATGGAAAGCTAAATGCTGTCAGAGAGAAGGCAAGAGGAGACTCTCACCCAAAACCAGGCTTTTGTCTGATGAAGAAGGCATTCTCATCAGGGAAGGGCACTGTGAGACTTGAGTCTCTTCAGCTGGAGGCAACCATAACCATGCCCAACTCTGCTACATCTTTGACTGGACACCAATTGCACTTCTGAACTAAAACCACCCAGAAAACCCGGAGAACTTTCATGAACTCTCGTAATGTGTAGAATGAATAAAATAGTTTACCAAAGACCAGATCTTTCTCAAGTGCCAAGAACACATGTTTATCTCCTGTGACTTGATTAACAAAGCAAAGCCAGATATTTTTGAAGAATGTCGTTATGGTTTCATAGTCCTCACCAAAAACAGAGAATACACTTCCCACCCTATCTTTAACATGTTAAAAATAATAGTATGCAATGGTATTTTAATATCAAGAGTTCAGGTAAAATTCAAAGTTCAGTAGGTCCTCCTCACCTCTCTGATCTATTCAAGTTCCTACCACAAGTTTGTTTCTGTTTTGCTTGGAGTTCCTCTCCCTTTCCTTAATCCTGATTCTGTTTGTCCCAGAGATTGCAATAGGTACCTTTTATCATTTTAAAGATGAGAAACTAAACAAGAGTCTGAAGACCAGATAAAAAGAATTCAAGGCTAGAAGACATTAAACGCCTGCTATAGGTCAATATATGAAAAGTAATTCAATATGATATTGAAATATCTTTTGTAACTTCTGTTCTTCAAAGTCTCTTAAAAATTGATGTAGCTCTCTAATTGATGTAGCAATAAATAACGGATGATGAAAGACACTGAACGCTTGTGTAACTACAGTTTACTACCTTTTTCCAGGAAGCTTCCAACATTTTTTCTCAAGTAGCAGTGCTCTAGATATTCCTCCATTAGGGAAAAGCTTCTGGAGAAACAAGTGTTAAGCTCTTGTCGGCATTCCTGTCCTCAAGATACACAGCAGCCATGGCAGGAGGTGCAGCTGGGCATACAACTGGAAGTTACCTGTAATTACCATGTGCCCAAATGCAGGTCTCTTGCACATGTATCTAGTCCTGTGATATGATACATGTCGAGCACACGATGGGAGAGCCTTAACATTGTGGTGGCAGCAGAAGGGAAACAGATCCCCCGGGACAGAAGGAACCATAGCGTGATCTGTGATGACTAACTGTGGTCTGCAGCCTACCCTCTGCCTAGTACCAAAGAGAAGATGAAAGATGCAGGCCGTGGACTCTGGGAATTACTTTGGTTAAATGACTACTCCTAAACCAGAGCATTTCTAGAAGGAAGTTTTGCACCTCTTTTAAATAAGCAATCTACCAGAAGATGCAGTCTTCCCTCAATGTATGTTATGACTTTCTCTTCTTCAGGGAGCCCACAGGTACTTAATGACTCCAGCTTGCCAAAGACATTTTGGCACCTGACAGGCATCAGCTCTCTGAAGAGGCACAGAGAACACTTCACAGCTTCAAAAGAACATCATCAATCTGACCAGACAACCAAATCTGGTAACATCTGTCAGCAGCTGCACCTGCTGTTTGTTATTTACCAAAGTATGCGTGTGTGGAGGACCTTGCAGAATTTACTGGGGCACCCAATGGTCAAATTGGAAATTGGTATAATTGGTGACTCTCTAGGTAGATTAGCAACTGTTTTCACTGACAGTAGCAATAGAGAGTCCATAGAAGTGTAAAGAAAATACAAAGTATTAACCCAAAAAAGTCCTGAAATCCTTATCAGGCCCTTCCACATCACGGATTTCCTGTTCAGTAGTACAACTTTTCCTATTCTGCATGTGCACACCACACACATTATGGTGGATACACAAAATGATTACTCTTTCCTCACTTCATTTAGTACTCTACAAAATATTCTCCAGTTTTAATTCTGGCAATATGTCCTTACTAATCCCTATACGCCAATTCAGGTACATTTTCTTGTCTTCCATTTATCTTACGTAAGTACCTGCACAAAACACAAATGCAGTTGCTAGTAGACCGACATGTTTACTGATGAATCTTTCTGTTTACAGGCAACATGAAACAATCATTGCCACCACAAAGTAAAAGCAATGATTTTATATTTTCAAATTGAGAAGGCTTAAAAAGAAATTTACAATATTTACTGTCTTCTTTCCACTGTGTCTATTCCATTGATAGGTGTTTCTTTCCTTTGCAGATATCCATGCTAGCATACCTTTCCCAGACAGGTATGAGTGATAAACCATTTAACAAGCAAGGACACAAGTCACTGTCAGACTGGCTTCTTGGCCTTCCACCAAAATTTGTTTTGTTTTCAAACAAAAAATACAAAGACAGGTGAGCTGGAACAATCTTCAATATCTGCTCTTCAGCATCTCTACAGCAAGCATTAAACATTATCGCCCAGTAACAGTCTGTCTGATACCCAGAAAGGTCAGTACACGTTCCACCTTCCCCTTCACAACCTTCAGCAGGCACCCACATAAATAATGTCAGAAAAGTGCTGATAGATACAGTGGGCTTACAGTATGATTCTCAAGTATACCAGATTATTTTTATTAACTAGTTTTCTGGGTTACCACAAACATAGTAAAAGACTACCATACGTTTAAATGCCGTCCTCGTACTATGTATCTTGTGCACACACACACAAGTATGTATGAATTTAAATTAGGTATCAAAAGGAAGTGTGGTTAGTGTCTCAGAGCAACCAAAATGCCACACAGGAAGGCCGTCATGGTAATATGCAATCCAATGTTTCATTCACAACCTGCAGATGCAAAGCCGTTCTTCACAACTCATTCATTAAGCAGCATTGAAAGAAAGGTTGACAACCAAAGCAATGAACACTGATGACTTACTTTTATAAATTTAGCACATGTGGTAAGCAATACACAGCACAATTGCCCTCTAAGCCAGTAGGACACACACAGGCTTGGACACGCCATGTAGTTTCAGATGTCTCCTTTTTGGTTTTATCAGCTCTGGGACCTTATCTGATTGTTGTTCATGGCAAATTGTCACTTTAAAACTACTTTTACTTCCTTAAAGGCATGTACAGAGTATAATTATCACACTATCTTAGTACATAGCTGCAAAACTTTGGTGTAAAGTCAAACTGTAATTCAGATAAGAGTATGCCAAGCTGTGCCTGCCATCGCTTGCAGAATTTCAAAAGAATTCTCATGCAGGAGCCCAGAAGCCATAAATTGAAACATAGGCTGCTTGTGTCCTCTTGGCACAGCTAAGTTTTGGTTAAATGGAAAGGTTCAGAAAATACAGCATAAAAGCACTAGGTGCTTTCCTACAGACCAGGTAAAACCTGTTACTGGAATTTAGCTGCATTGTTATAGGTGACTAACAAGCAAAAGAAATTGTAGGCCGAGATAAGCAGTTCATGGCAGACCCACGTATACTGGATTTTAGTTTTGGTTGTGCTGTGCAAATCCATAAATACTGTTCAGAAGAGCAAATTCACCTGATGAATATAAGCATGGTTCCTTTGGGGACCAAAGAAACAGGAAGCATGGAAATGGTGCCAAAACTAGTAAGACCTTTGCAGTATTTGAGAAAACGTCATTCCTTTCAATGAAGGACTCCTCTAGGACTTACCCTGAGTTGCCAAAGTATTCCTGCCGGGCTAACACACCTACAGTCTTGCTCAGACTGAACAGCATATGCTACTACCCTCACCCAAAGTACAACATGTGGTATGATATGAAAACCAAAGGTGAACAATACTTCCTTTTGGGTGAAAAGATGAAAGACATTATTACCTCAGTTTTTTAAATGTGCTGCAAGATATACAGTATTTTTAAGTTGTCATCACTTTAAAAACCTGTGATACCTTGCATTCTGAGTAAAATGTATTTTTAAAAGCTCTGCTACTTTTTCTGTGCAACTCAAAATAAAAAAGAAGATCAAATTCCCTCTTTAACTATCCAATTCCAGTAATAAGTAGAATGCTTGTTCAAACAATTATCCAGGGAGGAGCTGGGGGTTGCAGGAAGAGAGAGAGAGGGAGGGAAAAAACCCACCGCATTTTGTTTAGAAGTGCCTTTAAATTCTGCGTTATTTAACAGATCATCCAATTGAGTGGAAATGTTCTGATCTACAAGTTCTATTTGCTTCTGCAAACTGTTTACATCCCATCTGTTTGTAGTGGCTCCAGGGCACTGTTCTGTTCTTTCAAGATAAATACACAACCAAAATATATGTTAAGTGGCACAGAAGGAAGTCCTCATGTAAAACATACACAAAAATTCCTTAATAGTTTGCATCTTATGATTTTGCTTTGAGATTAAAATATTTAATCAATTAAGTGAGACATACATAATCCAAGCATCCCCTCAGTAATGTACGAATGGAAATTCTGACTTAAGTAAAAATTGAACTGCAGAGACATCATATAGAAACAGCTGATGTGCTAGGTTGGTATGCATAACATTGAAGCATGTCAAGTGGGACTGTGCCAAAAAGCAGGTTGAGTCCATCCATATAGGCCTTTTGCATGTACCGTTTGTTGACTCTCATAACACTGAGGGACTGTAGGACCAGGCTATGAATTGCTAGGGTGCAGCAGAACCATTCCGGGTCTAAGAAAACTTTTACTTCTTAGACAAAAAGATTTTGCTTGGGCATGAGCCCAAGCAAATCCAGATGACATTAAAGTAAAACAAATCACATCACTTGAGTAAAAGTGAAAACTGTAGATGAATTAACCACTCTCCACTGTGAATGCCATAGCTGGGGAGAAGACTGGCACAGAGTACACACAAGCAACTTCAGTCAGCAAACACACTCTTTTCCATATTTTAGGATGACACCAAACCACAATTTGGACTAAGGAAGAAAAAAAATGTGTTAGCAACTTAAAAGCACTGAAGCCGAGTCAGGAAGTACCAGGATGGGTTGACCACCAAGACAGCAGAGTCAGGAGGGTGTTTGGTCAGCTTGGCTCTGGAGCAAAATGAGTTTGCATGGTCCCACCGCACAGCATGAGCACGTCTAGATGAGCTGCCATTAAGCACAGGTAGGACAGAAGGAAAAGGCACAGGCTGTTAGTTCACTCTCTGAAGATCTACTGCAAATAAGGTGATTATTTTTCAAACAGGATTAAAAATATATGCACACTATCCTACCAAAACCAGCTGCATAACTCCAAACTTCACTGTGGTTAAGGCAGGAAGCTCCGATTTTCCTAGTCAAATGCAATGAAACACTACCAGGAAGATAATGTTGTAAATCAGTAGCAGATAAATAAAATTCCCAGTGTTTTTTCTAACTAAATTACTATAAAATGAAGTTTTATGTAAGGAAAAAATTAGTATTTTTAAACCTCTTCAGCTTCAGCAATGTTTTTAGAGGCAAAATCCAAGTGAGTCTTTGGCAAGTTCATCAATAGCTTAATTCATTCTGATTAGAAAAAAAAAGCATACTACCAAAAGACATAGAGGTCTAATGTAACGTATGTATTATTTTCCTATCCTTCAGTGAGGTGGAATTTTTAATTCCACAACTCTTCTGAGAGTTTAAAAGTACAAACAACCTTTTTTGTGTTAAAGGGAAACAATTTTGCCTTGCAGTCCTCCTGGCATCACAATGTATCCATTAGCAATTGCTGATTCTGGCTTTTAACAGCAACTACAGCCATATCAATTCATGACGCTGACCTCTATTTTTCTGAATGAATTAAGAGGAAGAGAAAAACGTGGCTACCACTAAGCTTCCATTCCAGCACAGGAAATCCTGTGTGGTTAGATACAGTATGTGTCGTGCTCAGAGATTTCATTCTACTCCCCTTGAAAAGCCAACACGAGCAGCATGTCACAGGAAATTCTTCCTTATTTTCAGTAGTTCATAGGACAAGGCTTCTTTGGAAACAAGGTCAGCATGAATAGAGCATCGCTTCCTTATCGCTGCTAAGCAGCTGTGTTGAGGATGCAAGACACAACACTGCACCCTGTCCCTGAATACCTCTTTTCATAAACTTTAAGCATATGCAGGTCAAGCGGTTAGAAGTCCCTTTGTGCTTTTTTATTTTGAGATTTTTATATCGTATACTTTCCAAAAATATTTCTTTAAAAATGCACCAAGTAGCTTTAAGGTTAAACTGCACCTAAAAAAGAAAGTAATTAAAAAACAAATCAAACTTCAGCTGCTTTCAAACAGACAGCACCATACAGCAAGGTGGAGAAAGAAATTAGTTCTTTCTTGAGTCAAGATGATGAAAGACGAACTTAAAGCATGGAGGTCTGGCCAACTCTTCGGGAAGTGTGGGGCCTGATTCCAGTCCCCGTGGCCAGATATCGCTTTCAAGGTATTACTGCAAGTCTCTTACTCTCTGCCACTCTTCATTTTTATGTAAAGCTCCAGCGGTAATTAGTCTTTAACTTAATAAGCAACTTACGAAGGAATTATATGCTTAAAGAGTGAAAGCAAATTCCAGTGCTTCCTGATATAAAGCACTCATAAATCATGCAGTTTTCCCCATGCTTTGTATGGAATGCAAAGTAACCAAACAACAACAGCAACCCAACCCAGCGAGATTACTGTCAAGTACACTGATGAATAAAGTGTTGCTAATTTCCCTCAGGAGAATGCCTTGAAAGGTTTGCATTGACAATAACAGCAGTACCTGAAATATTTGCATTTATTTTTTGCATATTTTTGAAAGGAAGTCAAGGGATAGAGGGAAAGGAGCTTTAATAGTAGCAGCAGTTTGTCACACAGAACTAACTGGTAACCAATAGCAAACACCCCAAAACCACAGGAAGACCTTTAAAACTAAGATGCTTAACCCCTTCATGGCCAGACAGACACAGAGTGGGCAAGGTCCAGCCCCCCCCCGAAAGACAAAGACATCAGTTCAGTGCTCTTGGCAGGCAAGACACGGAGGCAGCATACTTGCTCTCACGGCACAGACTGTTTGATAAAGAATTTAGGTGGAATAGCCCAGAGGTGAGACTCTGCCAGCATTTCTCAGGCAAAAGGGTAGCAACAGCCACATTTGAGACATCGGATGTAAAAGGGGCGAACACAAAAGAAAGGAAGCATCACAGAGCAGTAGAACATGGTCCTAGCAGGTAAAATAAATTGTAGGCTGAGGCATACAGCAATATGCAGCAGCCTGGCTGCGCTGCATTTCAATCCCATTTGAGTTGAGCAACTCCACAAGTATTTTCCAGAAGAGGTACATACACAGCAAATACAAGCCTGCTATCAACAGGTTTGTCTTCCTAGTTTTCTGGCTGCAGAACCCCTTAGAAGTAGTTCACAAACTCCCAAGGGTCCTCACACTGAAAGCTCTCATGCAGAGACATGTAGCCTGACCCCTTAGGTCTTTTAACAGTGTTTGCTGATCCACCTTATAGCCATATCTGAAACCAGACAAAGAAGGTACAAACCGGTCTAAATGCACCAGGAACTACTCCCTCAGCAGAGTACGCTGTACTCCAATGTTTTTCCTTTAGATTTATTTACCCTTAGAAATTTGACTCCGTGTGCAAAGCCAGAAAACAACATCTTAAAATGAAACTCAGCAAGTCCTTGTGTTGGTACAACGCACAGACACGTTGATCAGATCCTCTGTTTGACTCCAGTGCATTTGAAAGGCAAGACCTAGATTTCTTTCTGGGCGTGAAGTTAAACTGAGGCTGAAAAGGGGGGCTGAAATAGTGTTTCTGTTCTGACAGCAACTATGGAAAATCTGAAGCAGTTCTTTTTCAGTAGTACTCCAACTAGTAATTAAACCTGACCAGTGCCTGACCAGTTCACTGAGTGGTTGTTTACCTGTAGGTGGTGGGGTCCCAGAACACAGAACCGATGGAGTCAGAAGAGCCCTTCCACACACCAGGTAGGTGCAGGAGGTGCCAGGACTGCCTGGCATGGAGGCTGCAGAAGCAGCCACGGCTGTTCCCTGTGCCCAGGCCGGTGCCACCTCGCTGTGGAAGGATCAGGCTCTGGCTCACGTCACCCGAGTGTCACCCCCAGCCCTCAGAGCTCTGCAGTCCATGGTCTGCAGAAGCTGACTGGTTTTGCAACAGGCTTTGAATTTGTGAAATCTGTGCCGCTTGGCTCAAGTACATTTATTGCCTAGTCTATCAGCACTTGTTACATCAGAAACAATTGGGAAAAGCTTCTCCCTGAAACATATACAGCATAAGCTACGCTGACATCATGATAAACGCAGGCTAGCCAAGAGAAAGGAAACCGCCAGCCTAGAAACTGCCCCCCAAACAGGACACAGCTTCCAGGAAGTCACTATTGACAAGTTCTAATAATTTACATCATGATTGTTTAAAAATTATTTGCATGTAGTATACTGTAAGGCAGAAATAGGAAAATACCAGAGCTCAGTGGGCTGAGCAAAGCAGCAGAAAGCACGATCACAGAAGCATGGGGACATTGACTGAAGTCATTAAGAAGGACTAGTTGCACAAGCAATTCAGCTTTAGGTCAGTGTCAAATTCCTCTCAGTTCTTTCAGAATCACGAAAATCATCAATATTCATCTCTTTCCTGGCAAGAAGTCTCATTCTTTAGTTTCCCTTATTAACAGAATAATCCAGGCAGAAGAAAGTTCGAAGTTTCTTTCTGGAACAGTCAGACCCATCCCTCTGCCAATGATTTTAATCCTACGGGAAAAATATTCCCCTTCTTCAGTTCCATCTTTGGCACAGAAGTATTTAATTCTAGTGACTGCAAGCTGAAGTATATTAACTAGGTTCATCACCTCCCACATGTAGAAATGTACTCTTCTGTAACTTATACCTGTCTGGCTAGGACGTTTCATGTAGCAACAGACTCCCAGGCCAGAGGAAGGGACAAAATAAAAAAAACAAACATCCATGTACTCAAAGAGCTATGAAATTCCTGGGGCAACAGTCCACTCAGAAATTACAGAGGGCCTTGAGGGGCTAAAAAATTCCACTATAGCACAGGAGGGTAACCAACAGACAGCTTCAGTGGGATAAAGGGAAGCGAACAAACCAACCCCCCCAAAACACACACCCCAATTATTAAAGTACGAATTCTAAATGTTATGGGGTGAATCATTTAACTGGTCTCCATGGAGGCTTGGTATTTCCCATGCAGGCACAAGCATTCATTTCATCACTGTGGTCACTCGAATTTTAAGGGTTCCCTCGCCAGCGGTAAACTGATCTGTCAGAGGCCACAAAGGATCCCATACAACAGGAATCAGCTTTATTGCTTTTTATTGGTCTTTCAGGCAAGAACTATTTTAATCTCACCAGAACCTTCGCCAGGCTGCTAACAAACAGGCAGGTCATGTGTGCAGAGGCTTTCATCCCACCGTACCAGAGAAAGGGGAAAATGGTAGTTAACACTTGGAAAAAGCAGTTCTGTTTAAAGACAAAACAAAACAAAAAGCACATTCATGTTGTCAATAAGGAGGATTTAGAAGATTTACTTGCTAGGTCTAAATTCTTACATTTTTATAGTGTGAAGAGTAAGATATTTGGTACTTGGTTAACCAAGTTACATAACTTGGGGAGACAACTAACTGAGCTCCTTCAGTCTATGTAAGGACACTTTAACATTTGAGGATTAAACACAGAAACATAGCAATTAATGCCCCCGATGTTTTTAACAGTGTACAGCCAGAGAGATTTTCCTCTAATGGAATTACAAAACAGAAGCATGCCTTGTTTAGCACATTAACAAGCTTGCATTTACTGCTGTCAGCATTAGACCTCCCAGTACAGCCGTCATCCACATAATCAATGAAAATAGTTTGCAAAATGCCACTCCGATACTAGTCAGACAGAGTTATTCACCCAAGGAAAGATCGCTAAGTTTAGGAATAAGAGTAGCATTTTTCAGCATGGAAACTGGTTTGTCAACAGCCATTCTTCTCCTGCACAAAACCTCCGACAATGCCAGCTCAGAGCAACAGTAGCCTCATTTATTGGCGGGAAAAAAGACGTCCCTTTGTACCATCAGTTTTGTGCCCTTTCAATAGCAGCTCCGGTGGTAGACTGGTGTGGACAATCGCAGTGACCATCTGTGACTACGAGACAGTTCGATAGCTGCAAGACTAACTTGGGTTCGACATTGCCACATCTTGCCCTGCTGAGTCTTTCATATGGCTTTGAAAAACTTAATGAAAATGGATACATTCAAAGCTGAATAAAAAGAGGTCTCAACAGGCTTGACCCTAAACCTAAACAATGGAACTGTAATGCCGGCACCATTGTAGCAACACGACAGATGTAGGTCGTGCTAGCTTTCATCTGTAGCTGTGACTGATAGCTTGCAATTTGCTGACAAGACGTATAAAGTTTCCATTTTCATTTGGTTTGTAGGCATGAATTTTGAGGGTTCAATTAAGTTGGAAGATACACTTTTTTTTTTGTTGTTGTTGTTCACAGAGAAAACTCTTGCAAAGACTATAGTCAGCATGTGTCCCTGACCTAGGGACACTCTTGTCCTAAATCTACCCTGCAGTACTTACTCTAGAATTATTCAGTACAAGATTGCTTTAAAAAGTTTACAGAGGAATATCACTGCTTAACCAAAGCAGCTAATTCACAAAATCTTTACTATCAGTCCAGACTTTAATAGCTATATACTAGTATTTTCCTGATTGCTTTAATTATGTAATCTAGGTTGTATTAAATTTAGTTAATTAGCTCCATAAATCCATCCATCATAAGCACAGGTTTGCTGCTGGTACATCCTCACCATGTGTTGCATCCTATCTATATCAAGGTGAGGAGCTGATTTTAAATTGGAGCTAGGAGAAAACAAACAAACAACAAAATCTCCTAATCTACACGGATGACTTGGAGAGCAGTCACAGGGTGTTTTAGAAAAAAAACACATTCTTCTCCTTTCTTCCTGGACAGAACAGTTTCGGGAATTACCCAACGGCAGCAGAGCCAGCTCGTGTTAGAGCTGCCCTGGTATGACAAAATGCCTCCAGAAGAGCAACACAGCAAGCCATCAAGACATGACAGCAATCAATTCCTAAGTTCTCCTGAATTTGTAGGCCACCCCCTTCCTCTGTACCGCCTTGTGCATCTGGGTGGCTGAGCAGGGGAAAAGTTGGCAGATCTTAAATCAGTAGATAGAGAAGGACAACAGGAAAGCTTCCTGGGTCTTCCTCTTCCTCCTGTAGGTAGAGCAGGCGGTGCCATTTTGCACAGAAACCTCTTCCAGGATGAAGGTAAGCTTCAGGACAGTTGTTAGAAGACTCAGGCAATCTTTAACTGGTTGGGGTCATGGAAACATATTTGCATTTCATTTCCAAAGAAAATGCTTCTTAAAAACAAACACACACTTTCATGCAAAAACTACCTGCAATTTTTTCCCCAGTGCTTGTCCCAAAGGCAGGGGGGTGGAGGAAGTAGAAATCTGCATGAGATGGCTAGGCAAGTTTTAGTAACCAAGGTGAAAGAATATACCAAGTCATTTTACAGTAGAGTCCCTGAATGTGCTCATGCGATGTATTTTCACTTCATTAAGCACATAATGCCACCATCAAGTAATAAGAATCCCTGTATCCCAGTCCCACATAAGCTGGTAGCAAAAGGATCTCTGGCCAACCTGGTGAGGAGAGCTTTCGAACTGGAGCAACGAGAGGAAGAAGACAGCTACAATCCAGTGAGGAAGTAGCAGACGAGGATGACAAGCAGAGGGGCCAGTGTAATGTGGACAAGAGAGACCTTATAATCAATAAAACAAGGCTGAAGGGGGACCACCTCAGGTGTAGGCACAGAAATAGGAAAGTCCCTACAGGAATGGTATCATGGGGGAAGATCACACCTACTCTGCGAAATCAGCACAACTGGGATACCTCTTTGACGTGCCTGCACATTAACATTCACAGTGTAGAGAACAAAGAGGAAGAATTAGAAGTCTGATTGCAATTGCAGGGCTACAGTCTCATCGGGATCACAGGGATGCAGCAGGATGGCTCACACAACTGGAGTACTACAATGGACAGATACAGGTTCTTCGGGGAAGGACAGGCCAGGACAGGGAGGAGAAGGAGTTGCCTTTTATGTGAGAAAGCAGTGGGAATGCATGGAACTCTGCCTTGGGATGGACAAGGAGCCAGCTGGGACCTTACGGGTCAGTACACCAATGTGGGTGTCTGCTACAGACTGCCCGATCAGGAGGAAGTAAGAATACGAGGCCTTCTTCAGGCATCTGGAAAAAGCTTCACGTTTGCAGGCTGTAGTCTTCATGGGAGACTTTAACCATCCCGGGAACTGCTGGCAGGGCAGCAGAGCACAGCACAAGCAATCCAGGAGGTCTCTGGAGCACCCTAACAATAGCTGCCTGACATGGGTGATCAAGGAGACACTGAGGGGAGATGCTCTGTTGGACCTCATAATTACAAATAAGTAAGAATTGGTCAGGAATGTGAAGGCTGGAGCAGTCATGGCTTCAGTGACCACGAGACGGTGGATTTCAGGATTGTATGAGGAAGCAACAAGACAAATAGCAGGATCACAGCCCTGGACCTCAGGAGAACAGACTCTGGTCTGTTCAGGGACCTGCTAGCAGCCCATGGGATATTGTCCTGGAGAGAAAAGGGTCTAGGATAGCTGGTTGATTTTCAAGGATCACCTCCTCCAAGCTCAAGAATTGTCTGCCCTGCTGAGCAGAAAGTCAAACAAGAGTGGCAAGTGGCCTACATGGACAAATGAGGTGCTCTTGACAAAACTCAAGCATAGGGAGGTGGCATATGAGAGGTGGCAACATGGACAGGTGACCCAGGAAGAATACAGAGACACTATCCAAGCATGCAGGGACAAAGTTAGGAAAGCCAAAGCCTGTCTGCTGTTGCATCTGGCTAGGGACATGAAGGGCAACAAGAAGGGCTTCTGCAAGCGTACCGGCAGCAAAAGGAAGACTATGGAAAAATTCAGGACCACTGCTGAATGGAGCAGAGAACATGGTGACAAAGGACAGAGAAAATGCAGAGGTACTTGATGCCATCTTCAGTTTGGACTTTAGTGGCAGGACTTGCCTTTGGCAATCTAGGTTCTTGAGCCCAGTGGGAAAGTCAGGAGCAAGCAAGACTTACTGTTGGTACAAGAGGATTAGTCTAGGGAACATTTATGCAAACTCGACATAGTCCACTAGACCTGATGGGACGCATCCATGAATGCTGAGAAAGCTGCTTAATGCCATTACAAGGCCACTCTTGATTACCTTCAGAAGGTCATAGCTATCGGGAGAGGTTTCTGAGGACTAGAAAAAGGCAAATGTGACTCCTATCCTCGAGAAGAAAAAGGAAGAAGATCCAGGAACTACAACTCAGCCAATTTCACCTTGATCCCAGGGAAGGTGAAAGAGCAAGTAATTCTGGAAATAATTTCCAAACATACTAAGGACAAGAAGGTGATTTCAAGTAGCCAGTATGTATTTATGAGAGAAAAGTCAGGCTTGAATAACCTGATAGCCTTCTACAATTAGATTTGCTTGGCAGATGAGGGAAGAACAGTAGATGTTGTCTATCTTGACTCTAGTAAGGCACTAGAGTCAAGACAGCACTGTCCCCTACAATACCCTCATGGAAAAACTGATAGAAGTATGGGCTAGATGAAGAAACACTGAGGGGAACTGAAAACCGGTTGAACTGAATCTCAAAGGCTTGTGATCAGCAGTATGAAGCCCAGCGGGAGGTCAGTCATTAGTGGTGTATCCCAGGGACTGACACTGGGGCCAGTACTGTTTAACATCTTCATTAATGACCTGGTCAGAGTACATCCTCAGCAAGTCTGCAGATAATACAAAACTGGGAAGAGCAGTTGATAACACCATATGGTTGTGCTGCCATTCAAAGGGACCTCGATAGGCTGGAGAAATGGACAGATGGGAACCTCATGAAGTTTACCAAAGTCCTGCACCTGTGAAGGAATAACCCTAGGCACCAGTACACAGTACTGGCTGGGAAGTAGCTTGGCAAAAAAAAAAGTCTTGAGGGACACCGAGTTGAACATGAGTCCGTAACGTGCCTTTGAGGCAAGGAAGGCCAACAGCCTCCTGGGTCATACTAGGAAGGTGCTGCCAGCAGGTCGAGGAAGGTCATTTTTTATCTCTACTCAGCACTGGGAAGATCTCATCTGCAGTACTGTGTCCAGTTCTGGGCTCCCCAGTACAACAGGCATACTAGAGTCAGTCCAACAAAGGGCCACAAAGACGATTAAAGCACTGGGGCATCTGAATTACAAAAAGAAGCTGACAGAGCCAGGATTGTTCATCCTGAAGAAGAGAAGGCTCAAGGAGGATCTTAACAATGTGTAAAAGTGTCTGATGGGGGACAGGGGAGAGGAAGAGAGAAGATGGAGCCACACTCTTCCCAGTGATGCCCAGGGAAAGGACAACAGGCCATGAGCACTAATTGATACTCAGGAAAAAGAGACCTTTTTAAATTTCCGCTCTCAAGTTACTAGTATCTCCCTTACATGAGGTTACCGTCCTGATCCTTGTGACAAACAAGAACCAGTCATGATCAAGTCAGGCAACAGAAGAGTCATTTAGTAGCACATTCTATAAATGCAACACAATGTCCCTGCCTCTCCTTCCTGGTAAAGGACCCCACATGACAGTTGAGGTGGTTCCAAGGGGAGGGAGGGCAGTAGCTTCATTCTGCTAATTAATTACTCATATGGGATGCGGCAAAGGGGTTGCAAGATGCAGGTCAGCGCATGAGATTTAAACAAGTTCCAAGCATATTGTTACTGTGAAGTATCCTTTGCACCTCCACAAGTAAGATGCAGGGTGTTCTGCACTTCATTTGGAATTTACTGTTCACCCAATAGAACTGGAATGTTGTATTTCCAGAACAGCCCACAAAATTAAATTTTGACCAACGAAATCACATCAGTTATTTAATGCAAAGGGCTATGTCTTTCCTCTCCAAAAGCCTGACCAAAAGTCCACTAAAGTAAATAGTAGCTTTCTTCTGAATTTAGTAAGTTTTGACTAGGTCCTTTAAAGAAACATTATGGATTTTGCTTTGGAAAGCAGTCTTTTGATAGGAAAGAGCAGGAGGCTGTAAAATACCCAAAGAGATAGGTAATTAGGGAAATGGACTATCTCGAGTCATGTCCGAGAGCTCTTCTACCCAAACAAGGCGTAGAATCAATCGTTTCCCAGACAACAGCAGTCTTTTGTCATTGTTGGATTTGGTGTTTAAACTGCAGAGGACAGGCACAGGACAGATGGCCAAAGTTTCACCACAACCATCTTTTTAAGGTGTTCCTTTAAAAAACTCATTTAAGACAGGAGATTATTCCATTGTCTCATTGCACGTAATAAAACAATAAGCCAGCGCAAAAGAAAACCAGCTTCAAATCTGCTAGGCTTCGTCTCACCAGTGTCTGTTGAGAAGAGCAGACTACAGTTTGTATTTTTGCCAAAGGTCATTTCAGAGACAAATGAAGAAACCCTTGAAGCTACTACATATTATTCCTTAAAGGTCTCAGTTTTATAATTTATTGCAGACTGGCAATTTGCTGAGGCTGCGCAGAAGGTTACTGACTTCAGGACCTCGGCAACACAGAGCACTATACACCCCAGAACAGAGCAGAAAAGATTTACTGTCATTCTTCATGTTCAAAGGAAAAACCACATTGTATCTAGATCATACAAACTAAGTATAAAGATGAGTAAGGGAAGAATGCAATTACAATGCATGTGCAGACCTAAAACCAAAATATGATAACAGCATAAACGTTGCTATTAATTTTACATTGCAATAAAGGTATTTCCTGTATGAAAAATTAAAGTTAGCAAGAAAACCCAAAACCAAACCGCTGAATAAGTTGAAAAATATTTCCTTAAAATATCTAGACTCAGATGCTCAGGGATGTGGAGAAGGGGAATCCTATTTTAAGAGTTTCCTAAGCAAAAATTACTGGTTTATTGTAAACTCAGCACTTAACTTGGTAAACAGATGCGCTTCTTCCAGACTTCCTCCACCCCATCCATTGTTTTATTTATCTGATTTAATGCAAGTTTCTCTGACACAAAGCAAAAACGAATGCAACTGAAACTCCTGTCCTAATTAAAGGTTTCTTTGTTCTATTATGAACCTTACTTGACTGCTCAATACTATTGCCCAGAAGAACAATACATATTTAAATCTCCAGTCCCCACAAGGGAACAGAGTCCATTTGGAGCTCTGCAATAACTATAACAAACTTGCCTGGGGACAAAATACGATTAAAAAATATATATTAGTCTAAACTTTCTTCCTGACTCTTACACTCCACACCCTGTACCCACTTATCTTTACATTTCTAACATCTTCCACACCTACAGTCACGTGCAGCTGCCTCCTGTACCAGCTCACAAGGTTTGAACAGTGGAGAGGGTGGAAGCAGAGACCATTAAGAGACAGTTACTCAGAATTAGGTATAGTGTCAGAACACACCACAGGATTTGCACTGTCACTCATGAGACTTTTGCGAACAAAAGGGACCTCCATGAACAGCTGCACTTCTCAAACTCTAGCCCTGGTAATCAGTGGCAAGACACATAGGACAGCAGTTTTCAGACAGGCTACAGATTTTGCACTCAAAGACAAAAGTGACCAACAACCTCATCCCACTCAAAACAAATGCAAAACTTACTTTTCCAGCTCAGCTTTTTGTAGGCAACCTGCAGACATAAGCCTGTAGGTAACTGAGCTATTTGTCCCACAGAATGATAAAGCAGCACGAAACCAATGTCGCTTGTAAATTCCATAGGTATGAGCCACTGAACACAACACTGTCCAGCCTCTGAACGTCTTGTTAGAAATCTGCAGATGTCTATTGAAATGCTGGTGTTCAGTTCTGTTTGGGAGTATAATATAATCTAAGAGGCTCCCAAGGGAAACACCTTACAGCTCCTCATTCATCTCTTGACCCAGCCTATTACCTTCCAACACATTCCAAGGATGAGCATGGTACAGGCAAGTGTGCATTCAGTAGTGGGACAGCATCTGCAACCAGTCCCCAGCCATATAACGTGGTACACAGATAATTAGGGTACGTGACATGCATTTCAGGTCACAGGACAGCAGTGTATCTAGTCACAACAGAGGAGGGCATGTAGGGTCGTGGGGAAGTGGGGCAGAAAGCAAGATAATGTAACATTGTATATTGTAATAATAAATTGGCCTACGGCTTGCCCCAGAATCCTACGTGGAGCAGGTCTCTGGATGGAGGCAATTCTGATAAACTGGGTTTGGTCTGTGGTCCACAGGCTAGCTATGTTTGTTCAAGGCGACAGAGTAGCATCATTACGGATTCAGGCACTTGTATTAAAAGTAAAAAAAAAAAAAAAAAATCACCACTCTCTGGTTAGTGCTCTGTATTTTATACACACAGAGACACACACGATGTTCAGTAACGCTATCCTGTCACCAAAGTAGTCTTTCTATGACAGTGTTTAGGGAAATAGCATGCCACATCTGCAGAGCAATTCAGCAAACTTCTTTGAAATATGAACTCAAAGCCTTTTAATATTAACACAACTTTTCTTCATGAGGCAAAAATCATTCTCCTCATTCTATCTTCCATGGAGCCTTCATTCCATCAATATTGCAATTTCACAGCTAAACACATTAATAGGGTCATAAATATTCAGATTATGTAATAAAGACAGTGAAAGCAGACGATAAAATGCTGCTAACATTCATTCACAGCGGCTGGGAAGGCCCTGCCAAATGTTGCTTTACATAACAGGTCGTGATGCTCTGACTGCATTAAGCTTTCTGATCACTCTCCCTTTATCTGCTATGATTTTGAACACAGTACAAGACAGCGCAGACTAACCAATGGATTTAGAAGCCCTTTCAAGCACACCAACATTTCAAAGGTTTAAAAGATTAAAACATCAAAAAGAGCCTTGTGGTTACTATGTTTGTGCTTTTGCATTTTATAGTGCAGGCATGAAAGTGACACTCACATCATTTATCTGCACTAGCTCCACAATTCAGTGCCTCCAATAAATTTTAAAAGTGAGTTTATTTTATTGCACCATACTTTAGCTAAGCTATATGCAAAAAAGGAAAACAACACTCAGTAAATTGAAAACATCTCCACTACGTTTTTCACAAGGCATCTTGAGTGCTGAAACATTCTGTAATGTCTGCATGATCCTTTCCGCAATCTACGTTAATTTTATCTTGACAGTCGCATCTGAATCCAGAGACAGTTCTTGCTTTGCTTCAGTATATCCTGTATTATATTTCCTTTGTTTCAGAACAGCTTCTGCTACACTTAAGAAGTCAGGATTCCCAAAGCATGGGCCAGATCCTACAAGCTCTCAGGCAAGCACCAGCCAGGCACGTGGACTGTGGGACTAGGTCAGAATGTTTTACTGTAAAAAACGATGACTCACAGTTTGATTCATTCGTTTTGCATATTTCCATGCCAAAATTAAGCCCAATCCTGCAGACATTTATGGAGATTAGTAGCCCTAGAAAGGCTAAGAGCTCTGGTGAGGTCAACAAATTCATGTGCATAAAGTAAATAAGGCTGTGCATAACAGGACACACACGGCAGCTACTATACTGCTTGTAAAAGCAATACCACTTCATCCATCCCTCCAGCCCTGCATTCGTTAGCAACTATTCAGAGCACTGAATACATTACAAAGCCTAATGCTTTAACTGACGGAAATTTTACAGCAGTGGGTCTCAAGCTTTTCCTGTAGCCAAGGCTCATTAGAGAGAGCTGACATGTCTATACACAATTGAGGAGTTTCAGCAGCACTTACCAGCTCCAGCTTCACCCCACCCATGTGGGGCACGGCTCCAGCAAGGCCCACCTCACCGCTTGGGAAACCACAAGCTAAAGCAAAGGAGACCTGACCAGTTACCAGATGTTGGCAAAAATCTTAGCCGTTATAGGAAAAACAAAATTCACAAAGGGAAACAGCAATTTTATCAATACTCATTCAGCGTTGTGAAGTCTGCATCAAATTATAAGGACCTGGAGACTCTTGTCAGTGTATTCAGCCACCTGAAATTAAGATCTCTCTTCACTTTAAGTGCTCTTGCCTAAGTTAGAGCAGAATCTTGTCCCAGACTTGGAAAACGAGAGACCTAAAGTGTTTTTTTTTTTTTTTCACCAAGTCAGGTCTATTTGCACAAGAGCTACAAGAGAGGTACATCTTCCCAAAATCAGACTCTTGAGATGAGATTCCAATGGGTAATTCCAAGGTTATAAACACACTGCAATAGGAAGTCTGCATCAAATTATAAGGACCTGGAGACTCTTGTCAGTGTATTCAGCCACCTGAAATTAAGATCTCTCTTCACTTTAAGTGCTCTGCAATAGGAATAATGACCCACAGGATCCTAATAACAGGTCCGAATCCCCACTGCACTATTCCATGTACAAGTTATAGCATAAAAATTTCTCTTTCAGAGCATCTTGAAAATAGACCTACAAGCAAGGCGAAGGTTCCTCAACTAGATGCAGTTATCATAGCTAATCCCATGATCTCACATATTACTGACATCTTATGAACTGAGAAAAAAGTAATCGCAGAGATGTTATTTAAAAAAAAAAACAACAAACTGAATGAAATTTACTTTCAAATATCCTAATACAAGCAATGCTAAGGGAAAACAAAGCCACATAATGTAAACAGCATGTGCTCTGCAAGTCATGTTACAACTGAGAAAACAACATAGTACATACAAATACTTACTGAGGGAACTGGTTTCGATTCAAGTCTTCACATGTATTCTATCTCCCTATTTACAGTATCTTTAATAGGCTGATAAGCATCCCCTTATCCAGTAGGAACTGCTACTGATTCAGGATGCATTAGCTATTCATTTAATACAACAGTCAGCTGCAATTTAAAAAAAAAAAGTTAATTAAATGAATAGCTAGATAAATTATTGGGGAACTAAGAACAAATTGCTCTTTCCAACACAAAATATGCCAGTGCACAAATTCAGAAACATACCTGAAGGGTCTTCTTAAATCCCCTTTTTAAACTAAGCTGAAAAGATTTTGGACATTTCCATCATTTCCATCTTCTTGCCTGATTCTGAGCTACAGTACTTTGCATACAGCTGTTCAAACAACCTGACTTCATGTGCAGCTGAAGTAGTACAAGTAAAGAACAGGGATGTTAATATACCCAAGTAAAGCCCAGTACCTACAAGTACCTTGGCTTTTTGAAGCACTGTCTGCTGCCCTCCAAAACAATTCTGCAAAGGAAATAACCCGATCAACTGCCACGACTGATAAAGAGCTCTTCAGGTTTCGTTCTTCTCACAGCTATATTAATGCCCTGTAATCGTTCACCTCCAGGCACTAAACCCCAAAACATACACTGTTATTTGACTAACAACTGCAGGCTTCCCTCAGTAATATTTGCAGACCCACTCCCCTTCTTTCCTCCTTAAATATCAGTTGAGGTAATTTTTCCGTCCTCAGAAAACCCAAAACCCTACTCTTCCCAGATATGAAATAAGTCAGGAATATTTGCAGAGTAACTTTCTGGTGGCTGCAATGCAACCTGTTTGTGAATCTGCAACTCAGGCAACTGGAGAGCAGAATCGCCATGGGACAGAGGGCGGAATACGCAGTATGGAGGGAGTGCTGCAGGAACTTGTCAGAGCAAAGGTTCATGCAAACAAACATTCATTCACGAACCTTTCAAATAAGTCTGAACAAACATTTTTTTCGCAGAAACAATCTGCCAGAAATTGCCTTAAACGCTGGCAGGGTGTTAAGACTAAAAATCAATATAAAGGGTTGGGGTTTTTTTTTTCTGTATTCTGTATGACCACATGCAATGAATAAATAAGGTATCTTCTGAATACTTCCCCCTCCAGATTAATAAAGTAGGTATTCTTAATTTAGATTGGTCACACAAATATATCAATCCTACAGCCCTCCCCCTTTTCCATTTCTTTAAAAGAGAAGTAGAGCAGGAACACACGCTTGCTGGAATACATAGCGAGACCCGTATTTCTCAGGTGACTGCTCTAACTACCAGGCAATGGATTCACAATCACTCTGTAAATAATTAAATATTCATTAAATCTGGGAAAAAGCAGGAGAGCATCAACAAACAAGAAAACAAGGAGACTTGTCCCAGAATACTCTGTTCCCTACTTATCAGAGCAATCACTTGCAAGGTGGGAGAACTGGATTCAAGGCTCAATCTTGAGTAAGATAAAGGTAGCGAGGTGTGAAACCAGACGCCTCACGCAAATGCTTTGATCACTGGGAAGGAAGCACCGATCAGATTCCTCACGCCGCAATTTCATACTTATTTCCACATGGTTGGGCAAAAGAAGCTAACATTTTTAGGTCTTCTCTGGTGGCAACTCAGATGACATCAGCATGGATGGGGCCAGCACTTATCTCTTGCCTCTGCCAGCTGGCAGCAAGGCAGGTTCTGGTCTATAAATAAGGCAACTATGTTAGTGAGACGCTGTGTTTCAAATTATAACTCCTGCAAACAAGCTGCAGAATAAACATGTAGGCCAGTATATGCAGTCGCATAACCATACCCACAGACACCTCTGAAGTGAGGCAGTGGCTAAAGGGGAACTAAATGTAGCATCTGAAAGGCAAACGCAGGAGCTAGAGTTCTTTTATGGATTTAATCCCATGGGATATTTTTCACCCTAAGCCTCTTTGAGCCCATA
>NW_009606460.1:0-11101 GCF_000690535.1 Cariama cristata | reverse complement strand
TGAAAACTGCTGTTGTAGCCTGAAAGTCTGTTCTCTCAGGCCTGAGCAAAGACCTCCCCTGTTACACAGCGGCCATCCTGCACCCAGGAATGACACCGACCTACATGGAACTGGCTGGCGGGGACCAGCAAGGCACGCGCTTGGTATCGCCTCGAACATTCCCTCTGCCAACCCATCCCCTCTCCCCACTAACCCGCTACTTTGCTAGTCAGGGTGGTACGTATTGGAGGAATTGCACTTTGGGTCCTATTTTCATTAATTTTCCCCTTTTCATATGAAAAAGAGGGTTTTCTTGCTCAGTATTATCAAACCAGTTATCAGGGATTGTCCAGAAAGGTGTCCCCGAGATGTTCTGAAAGACAAGCAAAAGCTGCTAAGCAAATCCTACGCACATTAGCTACTTGGTCTTTGCTCTTTCACCAGCCTCTCGGTACTGCATGCCTCATTGTAGCCTAGTGCAACACACATATATTTCACCAGATTTTTTTTTTAGACATAAAAGCAGTCTCATAAGGAAAAGGTGCTCCAGTTTTCTGTATGTAGGTACAGTCAGCCAAAGCGACATGTAATTCAGTGTTCACTTCCCCTTGTTCTGCTATGTTACCAGGTAGAAGCAGCTCTGGAGCCCTGCTCAAATACAGACTATTTTTCTTGTCTACAGTTTTGCCACTAACATTTTCATATTTTTCTTTACTTAAAGTACCAGAGACATCTCCACAAGACCAGATATCATGCCTCCCTAAGGTGTCCTTATTCAGAATGCTTATCCTGATAACGCATTAAAACCTTAGCAGAAGACACCTGAAGAAGTCTCAAAGGAGGGTTGGAGGAAAAACAATAAAACCCCCTACTCTCACATCCCATAACCTCTCAGGCCCAACAGAAACCTGAAAAAGTAACATTTTACTCCATATTCCCAATTTATAGGTTCTGGTTTAAACAAGTTTATTGATAGAGAGCTGTCTGTCTAGAGACCAGTGAAGGTCAACAACTTCAGTTGGGTACAAGGAACAGGATGGTTTGAGATGCTCCTGGCTACTTGTTTCTCCATAAGGCCATAGAGTCAAGTTTGTGAGGGGGAGCATATTCCACCATCCCACAGGTAAAGTTAAAGACAGCACCGGGAGTACTGGTTAAGAAGCATGAGATTTGACCCACAACTACAATATCATGGCATTAGAAGTGGCTGGCAATTAAAAGATTACAATAGAGTTGACGATAATCCGATGAGCTCAGCTGCAGATGCACACAGACTGCTCATAGCAGGCTGCCGGGGAAGAAGCGATGCTGGGCATGCACGATAGCCCTCGCTGCCGCTGGGCTCCTCCACAGCACCGGGGAGGAGATGAGACCCTGGTACGTGGGGACCTGCTACTTGCTATGGGTTCCCTTGTCTCTTCTCCACGGGGGACCTTCTCCCACTCTGCACGCGGTTGGGACTCCAATGCAAGGGCATCTGAGGAGATCAACACTTTTGTTCTATTTTCTGACATGACATTAAGAATGTCACTAATTTTATGCAGTGTTACTTGGAAATTAGGAAGGCACAAACACATGAAGGCAGCCTTAAAAAAAGGCACATAATGCATACAACCCTATTACACCAGGTCTTAACTTCAAGTACTGTGTTGGGTAGCAAAGACAGCATAGTTGCCAAGTTCTTAGACTTAAATCATGTTCCTAATTTAAATCAAGTTCTTGAACATACCAGTTATCCCTCTGCAACACAAAACAAGCTAGCTTTCCATTACACAGGTGGTTCTTCCTGGAGCTGATATTATTTATGCCAAGAATGCACAGACACCAATTTGACACATACACAAGGCACCTATGAACAAGAGTTTATATACTTTCATTTCTGCCAATCATCAAATTAGCGATTTCCAAGAGGAAGAGCATGCTGTGCCGTGTAAACACTTATAACAACCTTGGTGCGCTAAGTATCCTACAATAAAGGTGACAACTTTTTTCTTTTCAGTATACCTTTTGAATGCCCACATAAATACTGTCAAAGGAACAAGAGTAACTTTATGCCTATCACCTTAGTCGCAGTGTGTTTTGGTGCAGAGGCTTGTATAGCAGCGTATCTAGGAAGGAAGGAAAACAATGACTAGAGGCACTAGACAGCTGTCTGACACAGTGCCCTGATCTACCAGGAATATAAAACTTTAAGGAAAGGCATTGTGTGGATCATCAGGTCCAGTCTGCTCTTACCACAAGCAATCCTATCTTATAATCTTTCCTAAAAGATCATTTACTGGACAGTTGGCGTCTTTAAAAAAAAAAGTTAATAACGAAAGGTTAAAGTGTTTTGGTTTGTTATTTTTTTTTAGCAGAGAAAGCAGAATAATAAATCTTCTTCTTCTATAATATTAAAAAATGATTAAGTGACTTGTAATCCTTTCAATTTCTCTATTACTTTCTAAAACAGTAACTTAATTGTCGAGTCAGAAAGTTTCAGTTCAGATGCACTCTCATCTTGTTACTGAATGAACACTTACTTTATCTCACCTCTGACCTAACGCTTTAGATTGTTTATCCCCTCTTCTCTTAAAAAACAGTCAGAGGGGAAAAAGCAGAGAGCAGCAAGACTTGAAAGACGACAGGTTGTTGAAAGAACGCAGTCACACAAGAGCTGAATCTTCTTAGACTTCTGCTGTACTCTGTCAACATGAGCAGATTCCTCTGATTTTTAGGAAGCAGATACTCTGGAACCGGCTAGAACAGCAGAGACTGGTTTCTGTTATCACATGAAAGAATGTACACTGGAAAGCAAAAGGGGATCAGCACACCTCCTTATTTAGTTTAACACACAGACAGAGCAAAGCCAAAAGCGTGCACCACTCCCCTTCTGATACCTTGGAAGAAACAACTCGAAGCAGCATCTTGAAGACTCCCAACTGAAGACAGCACCGACAAGCTCCTAGCAGATCTTACACGTGGAGTAATTCAGATTGAGTAAGCACTGAGTCAGTGAAGGAGCCTGGACAGACCCTTTACATGAATCTGCAGTACTCAGTTACGTTTCCCACAACAGCTCATTATGTAAAAGGTTACAACCATTACTTCCTGGAAGTCATCATCCAGTAAGCCAGCTGCATTTGCTTTTTATTCCCAATATAGTTACAAGAAATACTACACCGTAAGTGCTCTAATTACATTTTTTGTAACTTCTATTTCACAATAAAACAATAATTTTATGTCTAGTATATTTTGAGAATGCTTTGGTTAATACGCTAATACAGCTCTCTTGCCTGCTTGTCAGCACTTCTACGTCTGTAATGGGAAGTCTCAGGAGGTTGCACCTGAAACTCAAACAGGTTTTATCAGTCAATAATAGATAACACAGAATACCCCTGTTAACTTTGCTAACTGGTGAATCCACGATCACGCTTCTAAGCAAGTTCTACTGAAACTTTTTCTAGAAGAATGATAGACAAAGAAAAGCTTTTTCCCCTTCTCACCAGTCTGTAATAAAAAGCAACCCCTCAGATGCTCTGATCAAGGTAAATGCAGATCAAGTACCCACACACCTTCAGAGGGACTTCACCAAAACCAGATCAACTGCACTGGATGGAGTTAGAAGTTAATGACACAGGTCATCCTTAACTCATTTCACAGATATGATTATTACAGTGTCAAAACATAAAACATACACTTTCTTCACAGCATTTTCTGAGAGCATTTAGTGGTTTTTCTGGTGTTGGTTTCCTAGAGATTTTTCTGACATAGGAGGCTGGACTCTTTTCTTGCCCAAATGTTTCAAGTGGAAGACTACGAAGAGCACCTTCTCTTCCTACCTGCAACACCTACCTCATTAACATGCACCTAGAGCTGAGATTATTTCATTGTGCCAACCTAAACTAAACCGTTGTACCTAAAACGCTAAACCTAAACCAACGCCTGAACTAAAACAAGTATTTTCTCCTTCTACAGAAGACAAGCTGTTCATTGTAACATTTGCACTCACTGACTAGCAGAGAGTAATACAAAGTCATGGCCATGCCCATATACAAGCCAGTTCTCGGAAACAGAACATTAGATTTGCTTGGGGTTATTTCCAAAACATCCTTCATTTTCCATGAAGAGATTGCACCTCAATCTCAGGATTTATCAAATGGTCATCTTCAGGGAAAATTCAGGTTTCTAGTGGGTTGTATGATGCAAGACTGAATACTGCATCTTGACTTGCATTCATACAGGTATATGCCTAAGTGACATGACCAGAAGAGAGGGAAAGGGCTATTGAAGAGATTTTCCTTCTTCAGTTACTAAGGTATAGCCAACAGAAAATGGCTTGAGAATATCAGTGTTTTGCCTGGACAAGATGGATTAGTCTGGATTAGATGGATGGGCAGAGCATAGGTAAAACGTAAAATGCCACCTTTAGCCTACCCGGTGGCCGTAACTGCCTTGTGACACACTTTTGTGTCACCCAGAAGGTAACTTCCACAAGCTGCAGAAAACAGCAGATTCCTGAGGAAGCAGTGCCTCAGGATTACCGCTCCCATTACAACAGATCAAAGAGAATTGTTTGTCTTGGAGCACTCCCACAGGACCAAGACACCACACAAACTGCCCGAACAGCCTGCTGTTGTTTAACTCCTGGAAACAAAGGAAAAAGAGCCATGATAACCAACTCCTTTGGTTTCGGTGCCAGATATAGTCTTGGTAATGTAAAACACACGCAGCAAGCAGTCTTCCTGTGCAGACAGCTCTGCCTCTTACCCAGGAGATGGTCCCATGCCCTCAGCAACGGCCCTCTGTGCTTCATCCCAAATACCTGCCACCACACAGCCCACCAGCCTCATCGCTGTTAGGGGTACACAAGCAGCAATGCCAACCTCCAACCACTGCCTCCACTTTTCAGCTGTTGCTCTTCCTTCACATGCATGCATACGTACATATATACGTATACACATACCCGTACAATCGCTTGAACCTCAGGGTATTTGGCACAGCGTCCAAGACACAAGAAGTAGGGAAGGAAAAGGCATAAAATAAATTCAGGCAGAACAAGCTATTCATGACTTGCAGCTCCTGGACTGAGCAGCACAGAGCAAGGTCAGCCAGCCTTGCCTCGGAGATGGCCAGCACTTGATCGGATCAGCCCAGATAGCTCAGAGCAGAGAGCAGAGGAGGGGTCCCAGGAAGGTCGGGTCAGTACCTGGCAAGGTGGGAGAAGCCAGTCACAGAGGAAACGCTGCCGTGAGACTAAAACCTGTAGGAAGCAGAGAGAGCAGCACGCAGGGCACAAGGAGCCCTGGCACACGTTTAGACTAATTGCTCACACACAAAAACAAACCCCCACACTCCAAAGCCTATTTTGCTCCGTGAAAGCCGAGCAGTAAGAGTAGATTAGACTCTAACAGGGATTAATACAAGTAAAGGTAGCACTAATTTCCACTAGGGAGACGAGAAAGGTTATACATGGGATAGTGTGACAGCTAGATGTAGCAGGGGCTTAAAAAAAGGTAAAAGGAAGAACAAGCATCACAGGAGCTTCCATTGACACCTGCCTGGCTCCATTTGTGCTCTCCCCCACGTCCAGCCCTGTCCAAAACAGGGATCAGACGTGCCGCACTGTCAAGTCATGGTCAGTGATTTCTAATAGGCTGTGTAATGGTCAGCAGGGGATTTCTTATCCAGTCTCAACAGCACTGACCCACTTTTCTTCAGTGCTACCATCCATCACCTCTGACTGACAAGGAGACCAGTTTTCACAAAAGGCAAAACCTAACCCAAGTAAAGTTTGAGGCAGAAAATAAGATGAAATTCAGATCCCATTCTGTCTTACCACAGTCATTTCGAAGCTATAAGTTTAATTTTATTAGCAACTAGGACTTCAGTTCATAAAAAAGTGACCAATAAAAGATAATGGCAGGAAATTAAATGAACCTGAGCGTGATTTAGAGCATTGCTCTGCAACAGCGAAACTGCACAGAAAGTACACTTGGAAAGGAAAAAAAGCCCCAAAGAAATGATCATAAAAGGACCCAAACAGCTTCAGAGCCAGAGGCAAGTTAAAGCTTTCTTAGGAACTAACAAAAAAAGCGCAGGTATACACAAAATGTACACATTAAGTAAGCATTATGATTGCCATATTGCCGGAAAGAAACACTGGTCAGACTATCCACTCATTGCTCGCCCTTTCATGTGTGCTATAGCAATTAGATATTTATTCACCTTTAAATTCAAGTAAAATAATAAAAGTAGCTTCACTGCAGCGCTGGGACACACCAGCTGCAGTGTGTGGTCAAAGCACGAAAAAAAGTCTACTTTCCTGACTGTTGGCCATATTTTCGAAAAGGTATCAAGAAAAGGCTTTTTTTTTCTTTAATTATACAGAAAGACTAAGAGGCCAAAACCTTGGAAGATCCTCAGTCATGACCTTTGGGAAGTAGGCTTTTTGTAGGGTTTCCCCCACCTCCCAAATAATTTGGTGCGTAGTATTGAACTAAAACAAGTTCCTTAGTTTCATTCCAATGAAGCTGTGAGAAGAATAAGAATACTGAATTTATAGGTTAAAAAAAAAAGACTGTTCAGTTTATGACTGAACTATTTAAACCTGCAGATACCCACTCCAGCTGCATAGCCAACTACAAACTCATTAACATTTACCTGGACAATTGAAGTTTCTACTCCGAAGGGAAGGATCAGAGAGCAGGAAGAAAGTAGTGGGGGAAAAAGGTAAGGAACTATCCTCCATTAGCCTGTCTCTCAAACAACGTGTAACTCCACTGGAAAAACAGCAGAGAGAACAATATCCTTTCTGTAAAAGACAAAACTCATTGTGGTCAAGTTCTCTGATCAGAAAAATTTCTACTGAACCACACTTCATAAGCTTGAACTTTGGAAACTGGCACCTATTCACCAGAATTTTTCAAAATAAAACTCGAGGATTCTGGCATCATCCAAGGCACCAAATTTTTCATTACAAAGATTTTTTTCATAATAGTTATCAGGGAAGTTTACTAGAACATCGACCCCATTTGCATTTCAGAACTCTGCCTTTCCTCAGAGAGGCTTCTGTTGTGGCTGTTTTAATTCTAGATTGTTTTAATCTGAAGTAAATTGAAATTCAGTTTCACAAGTTAGAATTTTCATTTTCCATGAAAATTAATTAGGCAATGTAATACAGAGTGCTAACAAGTTGTCTCTGGTGGAAAAGAGGAGTATTTTGTTTGAAGAAGACCACGTGAATATCAATCTTAGGAAAGTGTCTCCCCAGACAAAGCTGCTTTTGGGCTCAGTCCCAACTGGAAAATGAAGGTGGAAAACGGAAGCATCTAAGTAGCTCTTCCCTCAGTCCTTTTCAGTTGGAGATGCAGTTGCGTGGGAAGGCCAAGAGACTGTTAAACTCCAAAGACCCTCAACAGTTCAAACCACACAGAGGATCTCACTGAACAGACAGGCCCAGATAATCACTCAGCACAACGCTTACCTAGACAAAGCACATTTCTCCTGTGCATGGAAGGCCAGTTACAAGTCTTAAGAAGGTAAACATGCCAGTTTAACTCTGGAATGATCTGAAAGCTACCGAGCAGCATCCCTGATCCTCTGCTACTACTACACATTTCTTCTCCAGAGGGATAAATTTCTGCAGTGAGCCAGGTGTTCAAGATCTCACCAGCTCACCCTTCACCACACCTGAGATACTAGAGCATCCTCTGATGTCTGTGTGGGTACTTCTTCGCTACTGTGGATTGCTCAGTAACTTTATCAACAGACACTGCTTTATGTTATCACCAGCACCAAGGAGCAACTGGTCCTCAAAATACAAAAGGTAGGATAATAATAGGCTACTACAGTCAATTGAGCTTTGAGTTAAGGAATACCGTGTATAAATCTAAGTAGGGTCATGTACCAGAAAGTTAATACTCAACTCCTAACTATACCACCAGTCTGTTGCTCATTTAAACAGGATTCCTTCTACTTTCTAGCTCTAGTCATATCCTCCACCCCAGGTGCAAGGCTGATAGGAAACCTACCTCTACTGACTTCAGAGGGCCTGTAAAATTATCACATTCTTCAGAAAAAAACAGATACAATTGATAGGCTGGACGATCAGGGATATTTTAAAAAGTGATTTTACTCAGTAATCCAATACAGTCCGCAGAAAGTCTACAAGGCACATTGCCCAAGCCATTTTAGCAATAATATAAATTGTTCCTCAGAACTGTCAAAATGGTCTTGAATAAACAAGCTCTTGACATCTTTCCTAAAGCTTTTGAATGAGAAAGTGAAACATTGCTGAGAACTAGATGCTTCAGCAGAATTATCAAGTAACAAGGTCATACTGGAACTGAAGTGTATCAAGATAGCTCACTTCCAATGAGTAAGAGTTACAGAAGCAAGTAATACCTCCCACATGCCTTTATGTCTACAAATTAAGATACCTGTGTTGTCGTAATATCCTTACATCCCCCAAAACAATGGGTATAGGTATCCATCTCGACAGATCTAACTTCAGTATTAAGACATCTTTAAATATCCTTCTGTTTCCTATATGATGTGCAGGGAAGTGAACACAATTCCCCTACTGCTACAATTGGGATAGTTCTTGGCGGAAGTTAGCCTTAGAAGAACAGGGATGTTCCCAAGAAATGTTCAGTAAGATGTTCAGCCCAACAAGTCAGAAGTACCTTGTCCTCTTCAGCTTGACAAACAGGTAACATTTGCAGGCTTTCTACTGTTCTGTATGACCTCCACTAAAGCAACAGCCAACCTACCGATACTGCTAAAAGTCCAAGGAGAAGATGTCAGTTTACACCACCCAGGAACCACCAGGCAGAACAACTAACATCTGTTACTGCTTCCTATTTGAGGACTTAAGAGCAGAAAAGCTATGTGAAGAATGGCACGGTTAAACTTCATTTCCAAATATGGCACCACATAGATACCCTACAGGCCACGTAAATTAGAAGCCCCTCTTTCTTTAGCATCAATATTCAGACGTCTTACGACAGGATTTACAAACGCACACACCAGTGCTATGGTTTCTGAATTGCTAATGCTGGTGTTCAGCATGCTGGGCTCAATGCGATCTCAGAACAAGGCAAGGGATATACGTAGCGTTACACTCTTTTGCACGTGCCTGTCCAGAGGACCTCAAATGGCCGGTTTGCTGCCAAATTGTCCACATCCTTCAGGCAACTAAACATGTCAGCGGTGAGAAATCGGCAACTCATTGCAAACACCAGAAATCACAAGCAGCAAAAGCGTTTTGGCCACACCCTTTCTCCTATCCTAATGTATGAAACTCCAGGTAGTACACAGGGATCTGCCTTTCCTGCATTTACATTCCCTTAAAGTTACCATCCTGGCTAATTAGGAGTAATTCCTGAGCCCTTGAACCCCCCAAGGTGAAAAAGATTTTCAAGGTATCACACAATGGTATCACTACCTTGCTACAGTATTACTGAGCTAGCATCAAGCAGAATTATGTCTTAGTACAGAAAGTTCTTGCCACCTGAAATAAAATTATAGTGATGCCGGTTACAGAAAAAGCATCTCTGGCTACAATTTCTAGCCCAGCATACTTTTTCAGACAGCTGCTAATCAACAATTCAGGCGAGACAGTTGGGACCAGACTGTACACACCCCAGACCACCACAAAGGAGCAAAGCAAGACAAAATTCCTACTAAGCTATATTTACAAATGCCACCTCCCTCTGCAATTATAACGGGGGACCATGACACCAAAGTAAGCCAAGTTACCAGACGTGCTTTCTCCCTTAGTCTTTGTTGTTTATGAAATGATCTGATATATGTAGCTGAAGGGCATGCTATTTTTTTTCTTCATTATTCAAAATAAAAGAACGGCTTATATAGCAACTGGCTGTAGTTAATAAAGGCTGAGCCCGTAACAATCGTGTTAGGAGGAGGCAAAGAACAGTCTGCACACTCTGCAAAGAGCTTAAGATCTTGAACATTTTTTCTGCTCAGTGATCAAGACAAATCTGCACCATCTCCGCAGAGAGGCAGAAGCAACAATCCTCCCAGGGCTCAGTGGCAGTGAATCCACCAGCTACACGAGAGCTGTCTCAGCCCTGCCCATGTCAAACAGACTCTTGAAGCATGGCGTACCCGCCAATTCAGAGAAGACCCCTCACTGCCCACCTATCTGGCAGGTCTCTGGTTTTAAGTCTAAATCCCTTCCTGGACCCAAAAAGACACTCATTGCTGACAGGTATTTTTCACAAAAAAGTTAAGTTTAGGAAGAAGAAAACTCAAAAACTCTCTCTTTCCTTTTGAGATGAAAAAAATCCAACGAAACTCCAAGAATTGCCCTGAAAATTTGATCTCGCAGGATCAAGTAAGAGGAAAAAAATACTGTGCAATTACAGAAAGTCCAGAAATCTTTGAACAGCTGAGGAGCAGTTCCTCCCACCTCCTTTCAGACACCTCGGTTTGAAGGTCCCCAGCCCTTGCCTCCGTGGGGCACGAGGGCTCCTGAAACCCATGGACCTGCACGGGGACACGCTCCATCTCTGCGCATCGCAGACCACCGGCAGCATCAAGGAGGGTCCAACCCAAGTATATAACGAGCACACCCACGTAATTTTAACAAACAGAGTTCAGGTGCGGCATAGCTTTTTAAACGCTGCATTTCAGGTTCACATCCATCCTCGAAGCTTGGATTTATTGCGACTTGTGTATTATGCAATATATTCCCCAACAGCACCCACAAGAAAAGGATGTGCGCCAACAGACCCACACCCCACCGCCCATGCCGCTACTTTTACATCCTCTGTTCCACCCAAGACACTGGCAGAGGAGGAAACGCTAGGCGAGGAGGGGGAACTCGAGGGTCTGGAAGGGCTGGTGGCTGAAGCCAGGGGGTCTGCCGGCGCTGTCCTTGGCAGATGTGATACAGCCGAGGGATGCGAGGCTGGAATACTTCCTAGGATTGCTGAAAGGGCTCATTCAATAGTCAAGGATAATTCTTTACTAGCCATCTTCTACAGCCCAACGCAGAAACTACAACCCTGAGGGGAGGGTGGGGGACACCAGCCATGTGCCTTAAGAAAAGGGCATGGCTTACTATTGTCTCTCGCCTCAGCTTAACTGCCAAGCCTTTTTCTCTTTTTTTTTTTTT
>NW_009606459.1:0-17829 GCF_000690535.1 Cariama cristata | reverse complement strand
GAGTAAGAGCTAGGGCGTGCTGTTCGAGTGGCCCCGTATTTGGAGGTGGCCGCGGTTCCTGCCCAGCTGCCGCTGGAGCGGAGCAGGTTCGTTCTTGGACACCCGGGCTGTGGCCAGAGGCAAGCTGGTGAAGAAGCGGGCTGGAGGGGTGTTTCGTGGGGCAGCGTTGCTCCTGCTGACTCCTGAGGTGTTGCTCTGTGCGTGCCAGGTTTCTTACTCTTTTTTGTTCCGTTGTTGTACGACAGATGGGCAGGAAAATGTGTAATGGCTGCTTAAACCAAATGCATTTGTGGTACTGTGCTGGTGTGGCCCAGGGTAAGAAAGGGGTGTTTTCACTTGCCAGCCTTGTGTAAACTTGGAGTACACGAAGTTCATTTTGTTTTTGCAAATAGAGACTCCAAGAACAAAATTAAGCATAATGCAAAGCCAGCAGTGTTTTCCATTTGTCCATGCAAATATAAATTTAAGAAATGTTTTTAGGTTTGTAAAATCAAGTATGCAACTTGCCAGATTCCAAAATTTAAGCTACATGTTCAACCCTGGTTCACACCCCTAGACCATTTCTCCAGTTACATCAGTAATACTCCACCTGCCTCAGTCAGTCTGCAAAAATGCTTGGTGTTCAGTTGGTGATAAAATTGTTGTGGTTTTTTTTTCCTTTTTTAATGAATATGTTATGAATATACACTGTTCTATGTTGTTCGGAAGAGAAAGTTGCTCTTTTTGTGGGCTTTCTATGATGGTCATGAAATAAGTGTGTGAGTTGAGCAGGTGTGCATTGTTCCCATGTTACAGATGGAAAATGAAGTAGAGAGAGATGAAGGTAAATGCACTTGGAAGTTTTGGGTGTCAGAGTTGACATCAAAGGCCTCCCTTTTTTGAGTCTTTGTTATAAGTTGCTCCATACTCAAAGCATAGTTCCTGTTTGTCATCCACCCAGCCAAGATTGTTTACAGATTTCTCATCTTAGTCTCAGCCTCCTATGGGAAAGTCATCGCCCATCCCTCCAGACTCCCTCCCTGTCTCTTTCTGTCTCACTTGCGGTGCTGCTTTGTTTACTTTGCCATTACAAACTGCTTTATGGGTACTTAATCTCCTGCTCCTAATCACCTTGGCCAGTGAGTTGTAGTCTTCTCATCTGGCTTTTTATCCAATCTCCCTTTCAAAGAGGCATGTATGTATGTCCTGGCTACTGGTCTCTACAGTGTTTTCCCTCTTCAATCTCTAGTACTAAGGAGTGGTCAGTCCTTTTGCTGTCCGCTTTTGCTGTAGCCAGTGCTCTCCTGCCAGTACACAGTCCCAATTTTCACTGTTTTCTCTCGATTTATTCCATCCAGTCTGTCTTTTTGTCCCCTTTACACTCAAAGCAGACAGCTCCTTTTCTCTTTTGCTTGAATCCAACAACAACGGAAGGGACTGAGAAGGCAAGGGAAAAGGATTTATTGCTGTCACTAAGAAAAATCTGCCCTAGGCTGTCCCATGACAGGTCAGAACTGCAAGTGGAGAAGTCCTGTGGCTGTGTGTAGAAGCAAATGTCACTGCAGGTGAATCTTCCTGGAAATGCAGCTCTGGACTTTGCCTCTGTTGAGTGTAAGGAAACCGTGTTAACAGAGGTTTATAATTTGCCTAGGTGTTCACAGGGATGACAGAAACACGTAATTGATGTGAAGATCATCTCCCTTAAATCTTATACACAATTCATTAGATTCTCAAGCAATTAAAAATGGAGCTCATAAGAGGGAGCGTCAGGCTACTTTAATACCAGATAACTCTTACCAACCTGCCTTACAAGATAGCCCTCAGAGCATCTTTTCAGTACTTAAAGGGGGGTTATGAGAAAGATGGGGAGAGATGTTCTAGCAGGGCCTGTAGTGATAGGACAAGGGTTAACGTTTTTAAATTAAAAGAGGGTAGATTTGGATTAAATATGATGAAGAAATTCTTTATTATAAGGGTGTTGAGGCACTGGAACAGGTTGCCCAGGGAAGTTGTAGATGCCCTATCCCTGGAAGTGTTCAATGCCAGGTTGTATGGGGCTTTGAGCAACCTGGTCTCGTGGAAAGTGTCCCTGCCCATGGAATGAGGTTGCACTAGGTGATCTTTAAAGGTGCCTTCCAACAGAAACCACTCTGTGATGCTATAACAAACTAATGGTCTTTGGCACTTGTAAGCAGTAGTTCCTGGTGCTCCGTCAGTGCCTTGTGAACAAGGCTTTTGTTCTGGTTTTGTCCTATTTTATTGAGAAGTTGGTGTTCCTAGCTAACATCTTCAGTGGGGATAATATTTGTTAGGAAGAGTCCCCATTTATAGTCTACAAATGAGTTCTGCCTCATGACTTAAAAAATATTTAATAGAAATTAGAAATGGTCTTGCCTCAGTTCAAATCACTGGGACCTCTGTACAGACCAATGTCAAGCCTTCACGATTTTTAATTGCCTTTATTGAAGGCAACTGATTTGTCAAGCCTACTTACAGTTCTAGTGTGCAATTTATGAAGCAGTTTGGAAAGAAAAATTAACAATTTGTAAATAAACACAAAACAGATTATGTTCTTGTTCACACTTGTTTATAATTGGAAAATAATTGCAATAAATATAACTGCCACACGAAGTCTATAGATGCTTATTAAACCTCAGTTCTCGATTACAAATTGGTAGTTTCTTAGTTTTTCTGCTATAGAATTTTTTTGGCTACAAATACATAAATATATGTATGTATATATATATGTACTGCTGTATTATACTATAATGAGTTGGGAAGAATCATCCTGCACCTTTATACAGTGGCCTGAAGGGAGCTAGGGAGCTTTGAACTTGCATGTCATTGGTTATTGATTATCAAAGTATACTCCAAACTGACAAAAAGGTAAGTGAGCATTGGCTCATAATTCCCTGCTCTAGCAATGTTTGTCTAGGGCATGTTGTCAGGAGAGTCTTGTGCACCTTTGGGCAAAGGGCATCATTGGAAATGTGCTTTGCCTTGTGCTTTGAGTAGCTGGTAGGTGTGGTGATATTAACACAGTTTAGCGCCAGGTCTCCAAGGGGGACTCCCTTCCAGGGTATACCCCTTAGGTCTTGATTAATTTTTAACAGTATAATGATGTGATATCATCATGAAGATGTGCAACTGTCAAAGATACTTGATACCCCTTTATTAAATGAGAAATGGATGTGATTTCCTTGTAAGGCACTTGTCAGTTCTCGTGCAGTTTGTGCTAGGACAAATGGATGGGGACATTTCAATATAGAGAGCTTGTTTTGTGTGCTTTGTGTTTCCCTGGGAACTGCTAAATTCAGATGGCAAATGTGTTTTCAGTGTGGGGCTTATTGTAATCATACCACATGTCTGTTGGGGGAGAAGGTGAGGGATGGCTGTTTGTGCCATACATCTTACACAAATACATGGAATTTTTTTTTTTTTTTTTTTAATGTGCAAGCAGAGGTTGGTTTTGGAAGGGAGAGGAAAAGAAAATCTAACTTTAAATATCATGTCTTGTAGGGCTGGCACAAGCACTTTAAATATCCTTCAAACAATACAGTTAGTGCAAGCATTCAAGGAGGGAGGGTGAAATTTGGTTCAAATGAAACAATGTGAATAATTTTAAAAACTAAATTAGTTTTTGATTCAGAAGAAGCTGATGCATCATCTTTTGGTGCTTTAGCCTGCCCTCAGGGTAGCCTCCTGACATCTTAGAAACTAGGCTTAGTACCTCAGTACTAACTCACAGCAAGGCTCTGCTTTTGTAGTACATGACCAGGTCTCTGAGTATAATAAACCTGGGTTGATAATTTCAACACAGTGAAGCCCTCTATCATTCATCCTTGTATTTCTCATTCATAAAAGCCCCTGTGCCATCTTAAGCTGTCTCTTGCTTGTTCTGAACCTTCGAACAGGTTTCTGGATTTTCTGCTCGGTTCTTGTTGGCCTTGCTGGCAGGCTTATTAGGCACTACGTAATGATTGTCACTAATGCCCTTGATGCTCTATGTGTGTCCAGCAAGGATCCTAGGAACAAGAGCTGTTACGGGCAGCTGCTGTATATTGTTCCTTTTCTCCAGTAGCAAAGATCCATTTTATTTCACTGTGTATCTAAGAAGTCACTTCCATTCCCTCTCTTACCCTGTTTACCCCCAGATTGTTGCAGTTTTTGGAAATTCTGGCCATGGCAAATGCGTGTTTTATGAGTGTGTTGTGCTGATGTGCTGTTGTGTTGTTACTACTTGGAGTGCCAGCGTGGGTAGTACATTCATTCATTTTGGGGTCACTGTATTGGGGGAAGGGATAGGTAGCATGGGTTGTTTCAGGTGGTCCCTTAATGGTTATTGGGTGCCACTCTGATTTTTCTGACCTTCTGTCAGATGTGTCCTGTGTTTATTCCTGATGTTTGGCCTTTAACTCTTCCTGTATTTTCACTTTTCTCAAAAAGCAAGGAGATCCAGGGCTTAGGCTGGAAGCATGAAAAAGAGAAGTGGCAAAAGGTCTAGAACAAAACGTTAGGTATGCCCAGTGCCTGGGGGGTAGAAACTTAGATGGCTCAAACATGACTTCACAGGGACATGGAAGTACAGCTATGACTGCTGTTCACCATGACCTTGCACTAATAGAGGACATGCAAATTTAACAAAACAGCTTGGTCTAAGCAGAATAAAGCACTGCTTCTGCACATGTGTTGACAGTTGCTTAACCAGTGGTATGTCTGTCTTCAAATGTGCGTACAGCTACATTAAAAAAAAAAAAAAAAAGGCATGCTAAAGTGCCAAAGTCAAACAATGGAAAATTAGGAAATGCTGTAATTTGGGCTTCTTGTGCAATCTTAATTCAGCGTGCTTGTGCATATGTATTTTGAAAGGCGTTTAGTTATGACATCATACCCAATCTTTCCGTGGTGCACTGCACAGAGTGTGCTCATGAATATACAGATAGTCTCATACTTAAACCTCTACTTACATGTATAGATATACTTAAGTGTCCTAGTTTGGCTAAAACAGGACCATTTCTCCTTTCAGTAGATTTTTCCTTCAGTTCAGTTACTTCTAAGTACCTGCACTGTCTGAAGCTGACTACAGGTTTTTCAGGCAGTGCCTGCTTTTAGAGCTGATGGTGCTTGATGTCTGTAGTTGTTGCTGGGGTAGAAGCAGTGTTGTTATGCAGAAAGGCCCAAGTGTGTGTGCTTGTTCCCTGCGGGCTCTCTTGGGCTCCTCCTGGGGGGAAGGCAGAGAAGGGCTCGCACCCCCAGGAAGCTGCAGAGGGCACAGGTGACCCAGGCCTGACCAATGCAGTATTCCATCCCACCCACGGGAATACTCGGTATAAAGCTCGGGGATCATGGGGGTCAGCTCTTTCTTTCATGGCCGGCATCCTGGTAGGACCCTGCTCACTCTCCTGCCTCCAACCCTGACCCGTGCATCCCTGAATCTGGTTCCTTTCTCCTGCGGAGTCCAGTACGAGACATTTGGGTGTCTGCCCTGCGGCAGCACCAGTGAGAGCCAACGCAGCACGCGATCCTGTGATCATCATCAGGAAGCTCAATATCAGTTTTGTACATTTTTATTTCTATTGTTAGTAGTATTAATATCAATATTATTATACTCTGTTATTGTTTTATTAAAGTTGTTTTGATTTACCAACCCGTAAGTTTCTCTCCCTTTCCTCCTCTCCTTCCTGTTCTGGGAAAGGGAGGAGTTAATAGAGCATCTGTCATCCACTTCAATTGCCGGCCCAGCCTTAAACGGTGACATTAAGATATCACCATTTAGCTGGTATTGGCTTCTTATCCTGCTACCGTTGTAAACTGGGGAAGTACTGTGCATAGATAGGAATGCAGAGAAAGGGATGTGCAGATTGTTTGCAACTCATCAGTGCAACCACCAATTTAGGCTGAGTTTGTGTCTGCCTGATGTACCTAGCGCCATTCTATTACCACTGCTGAGGAAATGAAACAATGGATCATTATTAAGGTAGGATAAAACCATGTAGTAGCTCAATGAAATGAAACATTGTTATGAGTTGGCATAGAGAGTGTGTTACTATGTCCGGTGTAATAGCCAACTAGTCTCCAGAGCAACCTGCCTGCAAGCAGACAATGATAAATTGGGGCTTGCATCAACGCATGGAGTTTAAAATAAGGTCAGCATTATGACAATGGAAACAAGATTATTAAAGAACTGTACGCTTAGATAAGCAACCTATTTGCAGTGGAAACATAGTGGGGAAGGTTGTGGTGGAAAATCAATCACAGTATTAGTTGTGATAAACTGGATAAGGATTTTCTACATCTTTCTTTTTCAGAATCCTGTTGGTCCATCTCACATAGGATGTTTATTGGTGGCTTATCAGAGAGATAACTCAGTTTGTATTGACACTATGGGACTATCCAAACAACAAATTACTTTTAGGAATGGATCTTCATTAGGTAACCATTGAAAGTGATAACTGAAAATGTTGAAAGCATTATGAAACATCTTAAAAGCCCATAATATTTCTCAGATAATTTCTACTCTCTGTATTCCTTTCAGAAATACATTATACCGCACCAGTTCCAAGGAATGATTTAACTTACATTTTGCAACAAAACCTTTCTGATGCCAGGAAAAGGTTGCGAAGTCTGAGTATAGTGAAATGTTAATCCTAGCCAGTAAGAAGAGGTAAAAAGGTTTTCCTTCTGGAGATTAATTAAATTAATATTGGGATATGTTGACCAAACTGAGGTGGAGGATTTTCTTTTTCCTTTTTTTCCTTCCGTTTCAGTTCAGCTACTATTTGTGTGTACTGGTTTGTAAAACTTTTCTGAAGGGAGTTGGAAAGTTACTTTCAGTATGGGTCTATTACAATACTTGTGTAGTGTTTCTGCATCTGCACAGGAAAGAACGTAGGGTGGAGTGTATAAAATGAAAATTCCTGTTAAGGTAGTCTGAATCATTACAGTGAATCATAAACACAATGGTAGGCAATTCTCTTGCAGCCGAGAGGGTTATTGTCTGTAAGGTACGTGAAGAAGTCCTTCATTCATTCAGCACCAGTGAGTTATTTGTTGGAGGATATTTTAACTCAGTGCGTATCTCCCTTAAAGAAAACTGGACAAAGTCCCGAGAAGATGTGAACAATTGGAACAATCTGGAGAATTTTTTGAGCAATTAATTTTGTTTAGTCTAAAGAAAATTGTGGAGAGACATGATGACATACTTAAAAGTATGTCCAAGGCTGCAGCATGTTTTCCATGTTCACTGAGTAGGCTGAAATGTTAGCAAAGTTAGATATTAGAAAAAAGATTCTAACAATTTGCACTAGTTTTATTGAGCTCTCACTTTCTAGGGAATCTGTAGGACCTCCATCACTGGCAGTTTCAAAGCAGTTTAGACAGAAATGATGTAGGTATGTACAGTTCATCTTGGCAGGAGAAGTGGGTGATGCCTTGAGTAACTCTTCCAGACCAGCTGTCAGTGACTCAGAAACAATGCTCCTAGCAGAATGAAAACCCAGTCCTTTATTACACTGACCTCAGTGGTCTTACTCTTGTTTGGGATCTGAATATGGTAAGATTTGACATGATATTCTATGTTGTGAGTCGGCCTCAGTGGTTTTACAGTTGTGTACCTCTGTTGGAAAGCAAATGCTACTGAAATGCTATCTAGACCCTGTCTTACCCGATTCTAGCTGGGAAGAGTTCAGATCCTTAGGTCGTGCTCATCATTACTGAGCAATCATGACGCAGGCAACAGCAAGGTCTCCTGCTGAGATCCATTATGTTTTTGCCTCTGGGGAGAGGACCGTGTTCAAGTGTTAAAGCCCCTCTGCATTCTTGTTTCCCCACCACACAGACGACAGCAGTTTTCCAACCAAATGAAGGACCGGGAGCCCAGAGGGAGAAGCATCCAGGTAGGGCACTGAGGGAGAAAAACACTAGCTAGGTTTCAGGGTGGCAGTAGACCTCTGGGAAACCATATGGGATTCGTACCCATTCTGAAAAGCTAGACAACAGGTGTGGAAAAAAGCCAATCACAAACCACAAAGTTTGGTGGACACCTGTGAGATCTGTGCTTCATGAGTCTGAGATAAAGAGCATGAAGAGAGTGACAGTGAACTGCACACCTGGTCACCTTCAAAGCACAGCATCAAGATGCAGTCTCAGAGACTTGGAAGCTGACTAAATCATAGCTGGATTTTGGAAAATGGGGAGACACAACCCAAAATCTGGGTAGGGGGCCATGGGGGGGTCAGTGCTGCCAGACATTTCAGTAGTGCTCTGGCAAGAAAGAGCTTCATAAGAAATGAATCCTGTGTAGAAAACAGATGCGATCATAGTGATGTGTGACTTATGTTTTTCCCCAGAGGGACAGGCAGTATATTGTGGGGTTTTTTGAACTACTGAATTTTTTTTTTAGTGTGTGTTTGTTTTACTTTTTTTGCATTTAAAACACAAAAAAGTCTAAAAAAGAAAGCGGTTATTAGGGCACTTAAGGAATACTGTAATCTCTCCCATCTTTTTCTGGGCAGTAAGATTAAATGCATAAATAATTCTTCTGTTAAGCAATGCAATTCCAAAACAATCTCTAAGGATTGGTCGTTTTGCCTGTATTGAGCTACTCCATATTGGGAGTATACCATACAAGCAAACTGGACCATGAGAGTTTCCTAGTTTTATGATGACCTTTTTGAACTGCTTCCTTCTCTGCCATGTGGGCGTATGTCTCAGATTATTAGCAATCTGTAGGAAGAGTAACCCACAGTAGAAATAACCTGCAGATATGCTAATGCAGTTACTAGCCTGACTGTTAGCTTCCCTACTGCCCTTGTTCATTTGCATTATTTCTCCTGCTCCTAACAGCCTGAAGAATGAGATTACCTACTTCATACATGTGATTTCACCAGCCCTTTTGTGTTTCCCAGTTTAGTAGCAGCATGCATAGTTTTCTAGTGTTGTTCTGCTATCACACAGTTGCTACCCCTCACACCACAGTTCCCAGAGCACTCTCAGAAAAGGAGTTTTTCTTTCATCTTCTAGCTTAGCTCTACGGGATGCCTATGGAAAAGGAATCCACAAATCAAGGAAAAAAGCAATGATTTCACCTGGAAATTTTTTTTTTCTTTCCATCTCAAGATCCCTTCATCTGTTGATGTCTTGCCAGAATTACAACATACTGTGCAGTGTTTAAGTAAATCCATGGCAGATCTATAGAAGAGAAAAGTGTATGTGGAGATGTAGGGATGGGTGGAGGAAGAGTTGTGTGAAAGGAAGAACAGTCTTCCTCAGAACAGTCTCATGAAATACACACCAAGTTAAAGCTGTAGGCTTGCTCTGACCTAACCATAGTCAATAAAAGGCAGGTGGTGCTTTCACACATGCGGAACTGCTTAAGTGAACAGGCAATAGAATTTGAGCTGTGATTTGGCCAGTGCATTCTGCCCATCTCAGTTTCAGAAGGCATTGGTTTTGATTACTTCAGTTCTATTGACAATATGTAAACATCTTTGTGTAGATGAAGCATGGGACAGCTGTAGGGATGGATGAAATCTGGCTGAGAATTGTTGACGGCTCCCAAGGAATTTAGGATTTGCTCAAGCAGTAATGCCATTCTCAGTTGTGAATGAATGCCAAGAGTCAGCATCCAGGAAGTTATTTAATGGCAACCATGAGATCCCGTCTGCACCAGTAAGCACTTGCTAATGCTGGGAACTGTCTAATCAGAGTGTCTGTTTAGATTCCAACTGATATTTGCAAAAAAAAAAAAAAAAGGAAATTAATTCTGAGAGCTTCACAGAAGGTTTCTATGCCAAGCTTTTAGTTCAGTTGAACAGACACGCATATGACATTCAATCACAACAGTACTGACTGGTGTAAAAATTATTTAAACAATTCCAGCATTGTGAGGTAAAGGAGGGTTTGAGAACAAAATTTCTAGACCTGAAAACCCTCTTACTCTAAATGGTATTTGTGATTTTGTGATTGTTTAATCAAATTTCTATTTTTATGACCTGTCTCTTACTCTTCCTTGAAAATTGATACTTGTAATAAACAACAAAAGTCACAACTGCTTTAATAGATAAGAAAATACGATTTGTTGAATCACAATATCATTTTCCTAAACGGAAAGTGAACTTAATCTAAGGTTTGTGTAGTATCAATCCATCTCCCCTTTTTTATTCTGCACTTTTTGGAAGTCTATGATATGCTGCTACTCTGAATTGCTCTGTAAGTTGCATGTGTGAAATATGGCATTTTGACCACTTTTCCTGGCTAACTGTGGAAATTTTAACTTTGCATTTATTAACTTCTGACCATGAGTTCCATTTTCAGCATTTGACCTGGCTGTTTAGCTGATCTGTTGGTACCTGTGACTTGGAGTCTCATCCATGTTATATCCATATGTTCTTAATTTATAAGTGATCTAAATAAGATATGAAAAATTACAACTTTTCTAGTCATCGTAATATTGCAACAGCCATCTAGTAGGATTACAGGGGAAAAAGATAAATACTTCTATGGCCATAGCTTTTTTTTTTTTTCCCTTCACTGTGTGCATGGACCTGCACTATCCCACTCCACCCCTCTGTGCTGGCCCGTAGGTTAGTACAACCACACAGGGATCATGGGGTACCCATCCAAAAAGAGGCAGAATTTTAACAGGATCAGTTCTCCAGTCTAGTTGATGGCATGCCTGTGTCAATGTAAAAGAGGGAGTGTTTCAGAGACATGCACAAAAGTCCAAGGGCACTGAGCAGGTTGGGCAGGTAATGCAGCAGCAGTCCTGGCTTAATGACATTTAAATAGTACATGGCATTAGAGTTCAGAAAGCAGCAAGGCAAGTAGAAGGAATTATTGTTTTGGCATTGCTGTGTTTGGCAGGGACTAATATCCTGCCTATTACAGTTTTATGCTGATATATTAAAATGAAGGAAGTTAAGCGACAGACACATGAATGTCTCTTAAAAGCTAGATTGAACGGGATTTAAGTTAACTTCTACAGCTGTGAATAGACAGTATGGTGATCCGGGCACATTAACAATTTAGGCTCTGATAAAGTCCAGCAATATTTGTGGCATATGGTAGAAAGTATTGAATAACTTCTGTATGAGACCTGATTAAGCAGACGAGAACACTTCAGTCTGTCTTGTCACATCCTCTACTACACAACTAGGAGCTGGGACCATCCACTGAAATGACGGGAACCAGATTCAAACATAAAAAACATTGCACAAAGGACACCCATCACGTAGGAGACCTGTGGAGCTCCTTGCCAAAGGATACTGCATTTCCAAGAAGTTTCCATGAGTCCCTGGGAAGACTTGGCAACACTTGCAAGAGAGATCCATTGAGGAGTACTAAAGAGACAAGCCATAACCGACTTGGGAATTACCCTGAGCAGAATGTAGTGTTAAGAGTCAGACAGTAATTAGGGAAATGTTTGTTCTCCTCTTTTTCTTTTATGTACATCTGCTTATGGTCACTGTTGTGGCTGGTATCCAGGCCAGTGGGCCTTCCTTTGAACAGTGTGGTCATTTGCCCTAATTCTCAGGCTCTTCTGAGATGTAGGTTAAACTTGAGTTAGCCAGTTTATCAGCTGCTAATGTGGCCATGCAGCATTATGGATGTCATTTAGGTGCCAGTCTGATGTCTTCCAGTGCTTTTCTATGTTTCTTCCTGCACGCTGGGCAGAGACGCAGTTTGTTGATGGAGAGGCCTCCTGGAGCTCTCTAGGGAGGACAACTGTGTCATGCGTTGGCAGGACCTGCCAGCTTGGTTGGGTGAGCACAGCTGAATCCCGCAGCAGTGGACTGCCATAAAGCTCACAATTTGAGGGAGGTGCTGGCACTTCTAAACTTGCCTTTGCAGAGCCCCCTGCATCATCAGAGGAAGGACAGGGCAGGTCTGTCCATGCTGCCTTGTGACATAGCTTACCTCTGGTTTAAAAACAGATACTGTTAGTTGTGGCTTGGGGATGGGAGAATTAGAAAAGCTCAAGGAGAAAAGATATCTGTGCTAGAAAGTGGGCATCTCCCAGCTCTCTGACATGGAAGGGATGTGTCTGTCTAGTTTTGAGCATATATGGTCTTTTCATAGTTTCAATGTCACTCCTCTCTCTAGCTCTAATAAATGCTGTTTTACTGTAGTTCAAGTGGTCTGCAAATTGCTTTTTTGGGAATTCCTGCCATCATTGTCAGTGAGGTGAAAGGGCACTGCTTTTGTCCTGCTTGGGGATTATTTGTTAAAAAGCACAGAGATAGGAGTGATTTACGTAATTATTATGTCAGCAGGATTGTGGTCTGTCTAGAAGCAGAGCCCAGTGTCCACAAAGAAATTAGTTTAATGGAAAAAGTATGTCAGCTGGCCAGGTCTCCAGAAAATTATTTGGAAACTCCCCACGCTAAGAAAGGACATTAGGAGGAGATCCACGCAGCTGTGCTGAGTCACATGCTTTCTACACAACCATCCCATCTGTTGTTACAGTGTTTATTCAGTGTGGCAGGATCCAGCCTTGTCCCCTTCCAGCATCTCAGCCCACCTCCCACTGTCTACACAGTCGGGGAAAACCACAAACACTGTATCAGATCCAGTGCTGTTATTTGGCCCAAAATTGAGGAATATCACACTATAGTGTTCTGACCAAAAAAATACTCATTATTCAATCATTACATTTTGAGGAGGGAGTTCTATTTTTGTAAAATAACTATTTGTGATTGAATTATTTAATTTGCAATTGGATTGTTTAATTTCTTTTTAAGTTTAATGAACAATATAGCCATAATTATTTACATTCAGAAAAACATTTTTTCTTCTACTTAGCTGAAACTTGTCAAACATTTAAACTCCAAATACGTAAGTGTTGTATGATTTAGATGCTGACTATGAAAATGCTCAGTCAATGCACAGTTAGAAGTGAACAGAGCTGTTAGGATTTGCAAGTTGTTTGCTGTACATGCACTGCAGCCACTGTCACCATGAAAGAGGTGAAAAACCATGAGAGGATGGGAAGGACAGAAAAAGGTGCTTCCCTTTGCCCTGCTGCAGGGCCATGTAGGAACTTCGCTGCAACCTTTGGATGCCCCATTGTCCCTGCTCCTGCCCAGGCTTCCTTTGGCGGTGGCAGGGGAAAGTGATTCCACACAATACTGTACCCCATCAGCCCTACCCTGATCTCCTGAGCACAGCATGGCAGTACATGAGCCCACCACAAATGTTGGGCTATTGCTGCAAGGCACAGAATCAGGAAACCTTTCCTTTTCCCTTCTTTCTGCCTAAAACTGTTTGGTGTCTTTGAGAGATACACAAGGTGGAAGCAGGATTTGTACAGTTAATCACCACCTAATGTGAGGAGCAAGCAGTTAATTCCTTCAGGAGGGGAGAAATATTTTCTTCTGACAGTTGTGCTTATTCCAGTTACGCTGGATTACACCAGTCCCAGGCGATTTTCAGCCCTTTGGTGGCCAGGTGACTGCTCCTTGCAGTGAGATGCTTTGCCCCAAGCCACAGGCATAACAACACTCAGTAAGGAGCCAGTCTTTCACCTGCTGCTTGTGAGGGATAATCCTCTGTTTTGTGCTGGCCAGTTGTTCCCAGTTCCCAGGCAGTGGAGTACTTGGCAGCAGCCAGGGTCTCTTATGGAGGCTTCAGGTCCCTGCTCCTGCCGAGGTGCTGGCTCGGTGTCTGCTGTAAGCCTGGGCTTGGCTTCCGCAGGCGCAGCTCCTCCTGGGACCCTCTTTCTGCTGCGCTTAAGGCAACTAAGGTCACGATTCTGGCTCTTGCTGAGTGAGGAGCTGCTCTCCCCTTTCTCTCCCTCCCTCTCAACCGAGCATTGCTCCAGCAGGGTGAGGTTGGACATCTCCTGCCAGATTCCCCCACAGCTGGGGGAAGCTCCCTCTGGCTTGCTCATGAACTCACACCCACCAGCTTCCTTTGCTAAATCCAAGTAAATCCTTTTTCACTACAGTTAATAATTTTGCGTTTAAACAATGTAATCTTACCTCTGTATTGTCTTCTAGCAGTCAAGGAATGTCTTTTTGCAAAACAGTATAAAATGCTGAAGTGCAAGAGCAGCAGTACTTGCATTTTAATTGCATAAAAATTCTGCATGATTGTTACAGGTATTCAGTGTATTAGCTGTCATCGCTGGATTTGTTGGCAAATTAACTAGAAGTGTGGCATGAGAATTAAGAAAGTCTAAATGTTCAACAAAGGTTTGCTCAGTGAAAGCTGTATTCCTAGGGCTGCAAAGGTTACTTCCCCGTATTTAACTCAACATATTACTTGATGATGACACCTTCAACACTAGCCTTATTGCTGTGTGTTTTCTGCAAAATGAAGTGTGGTGCTTTTCTACCTGTTTTTCTCTACTGCAGTACCAGGGATTTGAAACAAAGAAAATACTGAATTTTATTCTCCCCATATTTAGGTTTGTTTATGCTTTGGCAGAAAAGCTGGTTGATCTGGTTTTTCTAGGATGGAGTCATTACTGTATTACCTTTCCTGACCTGGTGAAAGATCTCTTGAGTTTTTTATAGCATGTATATCACGGCCTACACATGAAAATAATTGAAATATGATTAAATTACCTCTACTTACAGAGATCAATTACATTTGAAATATGTAATTAAATACTCAGTACAGGTCATAGGAGAGTACAATGAAGTATTGTATGATGATTTGAAGGATTTATGAAAAATAATTATGTGGTTCAGAGTGAAGACCTGTTCCAAAGAGCTAAAACTTGTGGTATCTGGCTTCCGACTCCCTGCAAAGAGTGTAGCCTTGTTCCTGCCAGCCTCCCACGCAGGGCAGAGCCGCGGGAGGCAGTCCCTGTGAGTGCGGACATGAGGCTGGTTGCCTCTGGGTGAACTGCAGGCACAGGCTGTCCTTGCTGGAGAAAACCAGCTTCCATGGGCCTTGTTGGGAGTTACCTGTATGCTCTAGTGGAAGAGACGTCAAGATGATCAGTATGAGTAGAGATGGGGGACAACGTATCCCGCTGTCTCTGTAAGAGCCTGACGCCAGAGTAAACACCCTTAACTGCGAAAAAGAAAACCCAAAAAACCAGCAGGAAAAACACCTGTGCTTTGGAGTGCGATTTCTGCAGGCACCAAGCAAGGGCCCTTGGTGCCTAAGGGCTCAGGTGGAAACTGCTGAGGGGAAGGGTGCAGCCTGTCCCATGCCTAAGGGACATCAGGTGTCTAATCCAGAAAATCCTGTTTCTGCTTTGCCACTGGATGTGGCAAAACAAAGTTCTTCCTTGCTCTCAACCTTCTCCCAAAAAGAAAATCCACATAGAAAGAGAAGGAAGAGGAACAGTGCTCTTCTTTACCCATTACCTTAAGGATCATGAAGATCTAGGATCAATGTGTTAAGGGGATTACAGCTCACATATCTCCTTATCCTAACACAGAGCTCCTGCCTCCAAGTTAAAAGATACTGTAGTGCTTTGACATTTTAGTTTTCTCCTAGTGAAACTATTCCACTTTGCTTAAAGTACTTAGGCACTTATTGGTACACTGACATCTCACATCCTATTTATTAACAGTGGCCTGGCAGGATGTGATCTAACACCACAAAATCTTAAAAAATGTGAAATAGAAACATGAAGGGATGATCTGTGCATTGCTTTTCACATTCTCAGTGCCTACACAATGAAGTAAACAATTAATATGCAGCAAAACTTCACAAAATTTTCAGGTTAATCTCCAAGAGCAATGAATTCCCCTATTTCATCACTGACTTCGTAACATGATGGCAAGCATGACATCCCCATGCAGGACCCGCCTTTCTTAGAATGCTTGGTTGTGGAGCTGTAAAATAATGCTTGCCTTTCATTTGAGACTGATAGTTTATGGCTTTTAAACTAGTATGTATTTTCCCTTTTTTTTAAGCCTCTCTCTTTAGTTCCCAAAACACTACCACATACTAGGCAATTGGAAAAAAATCACATCTGTTGAAAACTAGGCAGTAGTAAAAGCACGTCTGTATTCAAGAGTTAAAAAGAAGTTATTGACAGTCCCCACCCAGGTTCATATTACTTTGCAAGTAATAAGCATCAGCTTTTCATTTATTGTCTGTAGCGTAAGCCATTATAACATACACAAGTTGCATTTTTAAAGAATTTTTATTTCTTCTGGGAAAGTCAGGACTTTTTCATTTTAAACAAAAGCTGGATTCTCATGTAACTAAGTTCAGCATTAAAACTTTAAGAAAAAAGCAGTAATTATTATAATCCTCATAGTAAAGCCTCTTGGGTGGTAATTATCAGCCCTTCAGGGCAAGGATTGCATAGTGGCTTACTCAGTAGGTGCACTGTTTTTGCCTGAGTTTTCTAGGTGTTATCAAAATATACATTCAGCTCACTTATAAGGAAAAACCCAGCCTGAAGTTAAGAAATGAGGAGGTTGCCTGGAGTGATGCCAGTGTGTGCTGATGCCAACACTGAGCTGTTGGCACAAGAGCTCACTGTGCACAGAAGGCAACTGGGATACACATTGCTGCGTATGCCTTTCTCTTTTCTGTTTTCTGTTCCCCACCCATGTGTAAGCATTCCTGTTACAATAAAATGACTCAGATGATACTATGCCGTAATTTCGCTTGCACGGGATACAGGATCCCTTCCCCACTGGACAGTGCTGAAAGGAAGGACTTGAGGTCTCTCAGTTCACCCACTAAGCCTGTGTGCAAGTACACTATCTGTGTCTTCTGATTATTTTCAGCAGTCAAATACGACTAAACGATACATGTTGAAAGATAAGCTGGTGGGGAAGAAAACCGGCCTGGCTGAACAGAGAGCTTTGGCTGGAACTCAGGAAAAAAAGGAGAGTTTATGACCTTTGGAAGAAGGGACAGGCACCTCAGGAGGACTACAAAGATGCCATGAGGTTATGCAGAGAGAAAATCAGAAGGGCCAAAGCCTAGCTAGAACTTAATTTGTCTACTGCAGTAAAAGACAATAAAAATGTTTCTATAAATACAGTCACACCAAAAGGAGGGCTGAGGGAGTCTCCATCCTTTATTGGATGCAGGGCCAAACAGTGACAAAGGCTGAGGAAAAGGCTGAGGTACCGAATACCTTCTTTGCCTCAGTCTTTACTGATAAGACCAGCTCTTCTCTGGTTACCCAGCCCCCTGACCTTGAAGACAGGGATGAGGAGCAGAATGAAGCCCCCGTAATCCAAGGGGAAATGGTTAGTGACCTGCTACACCACTGGGACACACACAAGTCTATGGGTCTGGACGGGATCCACCCAAGGGTACTGAGGGAGCTGGCAGAAGTGCTCACCAAGCCACTTTGCATCATTTATCAGCAGTCCTGGCTAACTGGGGAGGTCCCAGTTGACCGGAGGTTAGAAAATGTGACGCCCGTTTACAAGAAGGGCCAGAAGGAGGATCCAGGGAACTACAGGCCTGTCAGCCTGACCTCAGTACCAGGGAAGGTGATGGAGCAGATCATCGTGAGTGAGGTCATGTGGCAGGTACAGGACAACCAGGTGATCGGGCCCACTTAGCACAGGTTTACGAAAGGCACGTTTTGCTTGACTAACCTGATCTCCTATGACAAGGTGACCCTCTTAGTGGATGAGGGAAAGGCTGTGGATGTGGTCTACCTGGACTTTAGTAAAGTCTTTGACACTGTTTCCCACAGCATTCTCCTGGAGAAACTAGCTGCTTGTAGCTTAGACAGGCATACCCTTCGCTGGGTAAAAAACTGGCTGGATGGCCGTGCCCAGAGAGTGGTGGTGAATGGGATTAAATCCAGTTGGCAGCTGGTCAGCAGTGGTGTTCCTCAGGTCTCAGTATTGGGGACCAGTCCTGTGTAATATCTTTACCAATGTCTGGATGAGGGGATCGAGTGTACCCTCA